>NC_053028.1:422309542-422526688 GCF_003073215.2 Triticum urartu
ATGTATGATTGGTTATCTTTGCAAGTCTCTTTGAATTATCAGTTTGGTTTGGCCTACTAGATTGGTTGTTCTTGCCATGGGAGAAGTGCTTAGCGTTGGGTTCGATCTTGCGGTGTCCTTTCCCAGTGACAGAAGGGGCAGCAAGGCATGTATTGTATTGTTGCCATCGAGGATAACAACATGGGGGTGTTTATCATATTGCATGAAACTATCCCTCTACATCATGTCATCTTGCTTAAGGCGCTACTCTGTTTTTAACTTAATACTCTAGATGCATGCTGGATAGTGGTCGATGAGTGGAGTAATAGTAGTAGATGCAGGCAGGAGTCGGTCTACTTGTCTCGGACGTGATGCCTATATACATGATCATTCCTAGATATTCTCATAACTATTCTCAATTCTGTCAATTGCTCAACAGTAATTTGTTCACCCACCATAGAATACTTATGCTCTTGAGAGAAGCCACTAGTGAAACCTATGGCCCCTGGGTCTCTTTCTCATCATATCAATCTCCATCACTTTATTATTGCTTTGCTTTTACTTTGCTTTTACTTTTTACTTTGCATCTCTATACCAAAAATACCAAAAAAAATATTATTTATCACCTCTATCAGATCTCACTTTCGTAAGTGACCGTGAAGGGATTGACAACCCCTAAGCGCGTTGGTTGCGTTGAGCTATTGTTTTTGTGTAGGTACGAGGGACTCGAGCGTAGCCTCCTACTGGATTGATACCTTGGTTCTCAAAAACTGATGGAAATACTTACTCTACTTTGCTGCATCATCCTCTCCTCTTCGGGGTAATCCAACGCAGTGCTCAAGAGGTAGCAAGAAGAATTTCTGGCGCCGTTGCCAGGGAGTCTGCGCAAAAGTCAACATACCAAGTACCCATCACAATACCTATCTCCCGCATTACATTATTTGCCATTTGCCTCTCGTTTTCCTCTCCCCCACTTCACCTTTGCTATTTTATTCGCCCTCTCTCTCTCTATCCTCCCTCTCTATTTGCCTCTTTTGCTCGTTTGCCTTTTGTTTGCTTGTGTGTTAGTTTGCTCGCTTGTTGTCATGGCTAGTCTCATATATTCTCCGTTGTCTCCTGAGAATGAAGTTCTAAATTTTAAACAAAGGGAGGGAGAAAATCTAAAAGATGCTTGGTATAGAATTTGCAATGCTCAAAATAGATCTACCAGGAAGCAATCTACTTCAGTTCTTCTCCGCAATTTTTATGTAGGTGCTAGTCCTTGGTATAGATATATCCTTGATACCATTACCAGAGGGAATTTCTTGGGTAGCCATACTTTTGATTCTTATAATTCTATGTTAGATTTATTTGGCTCGCCACCTCTTTTGGTTAATGGAACTATGTTAACTTTGGAGCATGTTATGCAAAGACTTGAAATTATTGCAAATAAAGTTGCTACTATTGAATTAATTGAAAATCTAGATAAAAAGATCCACAATCAAATTACCCAATACGGATCTAAGGTAGGAATGACTTTGAAAAATATTAAGGAAAAGGAACCCATAGTTAATGAGAAAATAAACTTAGATTCTACTAGAATCGATAAACTTGAGGGTATCATTACGAACTTGGGAACCGCTTTTTCTTCCGTAAAGAATACTCCAAGTCCTCCTACTAAAATTGCCAAGCTTATGTATGTTCCTAAAAATAAGGGTGAATCATCTAGTAAGGAAACTGTGGATCTTAAATTTATAAGTATTCATCCCAATCTTTTTGCTATCATTAAGGAACCAATTGCTACAAATGAATTTTTCGATCTTGTGCCTAAGAGTTTGATAATCACTAGAAAGAAAGAAATTCCAAAGGGAGATAGATGCCTCATTGAAGAATTTCCTACCAAAGATGGCAATACCTAGATCTAGTCTTGCTTGTTATGCCTAGCTAGGGGCGTTAAACGATAGCGCTTGTTTGGAGGCAACCCAATTTTATTTTTATTCCTTGATTTTTTCTCCTGTTTAGTAATAATTAAATTATTTAGCCTCTCTTTTGGTTGTGTTTTCTTGTGTCTAATTAGTGTTTGTGCCAAGTAGAACCGTTGGGAAGACTTGGGGAAAGTCTTGTTGAACTTGCTGTAAAAAACAGAAACTTTAGCGCTCACGAGAACTGCTGTCATTTTTATTTGGAGAGCGCTATTTAGTTAATTCTTTTTGCAGATTATTAATAGATAAATTCCTCACGTCCAGAAATTTATTTTAGAATTTTGGGGGTTCCATATCTTGCGCTAGCTACAGATTACTACAGACTGTTCTGTTTTTGACAGATTCTGTTTTTCCTGTGTTGTTTGCTTATTTTAATGAATCTATGGCTAGTAAAATAGTTTATGAACCATATAGAAGTTAGAATACAGTAGGCTTAACACCCATATAAATAAATAATGAGTTCATTACAGTACCTTGAAGTGGTCTTTTGTTTTCTTTCGCTAACAGGGCTCACGAGATTTTCTACTTTAAGTTTTGTTTTGTGAAGTTTTCAAGTTTTGGGTAAAGATTTGACGGATTATGGAACAAGGAGTGGCAAGAGCCTAAGCTTGGGGATGCCCATGGCACACGCCCAAGATAATATAAGGACACCTAAAATCCAAAGCTTGTGGATGCCCTGGAAGGCATCCCCTCTTTCGTCTACTTCTATCAGTAACTTTACTTGGAGCTATATTTTTATTCACCACATGATATGTGTTTTGATTGGAGCGTCTTTTATGATTTGAGTCTTTGCTTATTAGTTTACCACAATAATACTTGCTGTACACACCTTTTTAGAGAGCCATACATAATTTGGAATTTGATAGAATACTCTATGTGCTTCACTTATATCTTTTGAGTTATATAATTTTGCTCTGGTGCTTCACTTATATCTTTTAGAGCACGGTGGTGGATTTGTTTTATAGAAACTATTGATCTCTAATGCTTCACTTACATTATTTTGAGAGTCCTAATAGCATGGTAACTTGCTTAATAATAAATATGCTTAGTATTCAAGATTTGTAAAACCTTCTTTTGAGTGTGTTGAATACTAAGAAAAAATTGATGCTTGATAATTGTTTTGAGATATGAGGATGGTGATATTAGAGTCATGCTAGTTGAGTAGTTGTGAATTTGAGAAATGCTTGTGTTAAAGTTTGTGATTCCCGTAGCATGCATGTATGGTTAACTGTTATGTGATGAAGTCGGAGCATGATTTACTTATTGATTGTCTTCCTTATGAGTGGCGGTCGGGGACGAGCGATGGTCTTTTCCTACCAATCTATCCCCTAGGAGCATGCGCGTAATACTTTGCTTTGATAACTTCTAGATTTTTGCAATAAGTATATGAGTTCTTTATGACTAATGTTGAGTCCATGGATTATACGCACTTTCCTTCCTTCCACCATTGCTAGCCTCTCTAATACCGCGCACTTTTCGCCGGTATCATACACCCACCAAATACCTTCCTCAAAACAGCCACCATACCTACCTATCATGGCATTTCCATAGCCATTCTGAGATATATTGCCATGCAACTTTCCACTGTTCCGTTCATTATGACACGCTCCATCATTGTCATATTGCTAGCATGATCATGTAGTTGACATCGTATTTGTGGCAAAGCCACCATTCATAATTCTTTCATACATGTCACTCTTGATTCATTGCATATCCCGGTACACCGCCGGAGGCATTCATATAGAGTCATATTTTGTTCTAAGTATTGAGTTGTAATTGTTGAGTTGTAAGAAAAATAAAAAGTGTGATGATCATCATTTTTAGAGCATTGTCCCAAGTGAGGAAAGGATGATGAAGACTATGATTCCCCCACAAGTCGGGATGAGACTCCGGACGAAAAAAAAGAAAAAGAGGCCATAAAAAAAGAGAAGGCCGAAAAAAATGACAGAAAAAGAGAGAAGGGACAATGTTACTATCCTTTTACCACACTTGTGCTTCAAAGTAGCACCATGATCTTCATGATAGAGAGTCTCTCATTCTGTCACTTTCATATACTAGTGGGAATTTTTCATTATAGAACTTGGCTTGTATATTCCAATGATGAGCTTCCTCAAAATGCCCTAGGTCTTCGTGAGCAAGCAAGTTGGATGCACGCCCACTTAGTTTCTTTTGTTGAGCTTTCATATACTTATAGCTCTAGTGCATCCGTTGCATGGCAATCCCTACTCACTCACATTGATATCTATTGATGGGCATCTCCATAGCCCGTT
This sequence comes from Triticum urartu, assembly GCF_003073215.2. Taxonomy (NCBI): domain Eukaryota; kingdom Viridiplantae; phylum Streptophyta; class Magnoliopsida; order Poales; family Poaceae; genus Triticum; species Triticum urartu. The sequence goes on from NC_053028.1 coordinate 422,313,753, forward strand.
GATACACCTAGTTGATGTGAGACTATCTTCTCCCTTTTTGTCTTCTCCACAACCACCATTCTATTCCACATATAGTGTTATATCCATGGTTCACACTCATGTATTGCGTGAAGATCGAAAAAGTTTTGAAAATGTCAAAAGTATGAAACAATTGCTTGGCTTGTCATCGGGGTTGTGCATGATTTAAATACTTTGTGTGGTGAAGATAGAGCATAGCCAGACTATATGATTTTGTAGGGATAGCTTTCTTTGGCCATGTTATTTTGAGAAGACATAATTGCTTTGTTAGTATGCTTGAAGTATTATTATTTTTATGTCAATATGAACTTTTGTCTTGAATCTTTTGAATCTGAACATTCATACCACAATTAAGAAGATTTACATTGAAATTATGCCAAGTAGCACTCCGCATCAAAAATTCTGTTTTTATCATTTACCTACTCGAGTACGAGCAGGAATTAAGCTTGGGGATGCTTGATACGTCTCCAACGTATCTATAATTTTTGATTTCTCCATGCTATATTATCTACTGTTTTGGACATTATTGGGCTTTATTATCCACTTTTATATTATTTTTGGGACTAACCTATTAACCGGAGGCCCAGCCCAGAATTGCTGTTTTTTGCCTGTTTTAGGGTTTCGAAGAAAAGGAATATCAAACGGAGTCGAAACGAAATGAAACCTTCGGAAACGTGATTTTCTCATCAGATAAGATCCAGGAGACTTGGACCCTCCGTCAAGAAATCCACGAGGCGGCCACGAGGGTGGAGGGCGCCCCCCCATAGGGCGCGCCCCCTGCCTCGTGGGCCCCTCGAAGCTCCACCGATGTACTTCTTCCTCCTATATATATCCACGTACCCCCAACCGATCATATACGGAGCCAAAACCTAATTCCACCTCCGCAACTTTCTGTATCCATGAGATCCCATCTTGGGGCCTGTTCCGGAGCTCCGCCAGAGGGGGCATCGATCACGGAGGGCTTCTACATCATCATCCAAGCCCCTCCGATGAAGTGTGAGTAGATTATTTCAGACCTACGGGTCCATAGTTAGTAGCTAGATGGCTTCTTCTCTCTTTTTGGATCTCAATACAATGTTCTCCCCCTCTCTCGTGGAGATCTATTCGATGTAATCTTCTTTTTGCGGTGTGTTTGTTGAGACCGATAATTGTGGGTTTATGATCAAGTATATCTATGAATAATATTTGAATCTTCTCTGAATTCTTTTATGTATGATTGGTTATCTTTGCAAGTCTCTTAGAATTATCAGTTTGCTTTGGCCTACTAGATTGGTTGTTCTTGCCATGGGAGAAGTGCTTAGCTTTGGGTTCGATCTTGCGGTGTCGTTTCCCAGTGACAGAAGGGCGGCAAGGCACGTATTGTATTGTTGCCATCGAGGATAACAAGATGGGTTTTTATCATATTGCATGAAACTATCCCTCTATATCATGTCATCTTGGTTAAGGCGTTACTATGTTTTTAACTTAATACTCTAGATGCATGATGGATGGCGGTCGATGAGGGGAGTAATAGTAGTAGATGCAGGCAGGAGTCGGTCTACTTGTCTTGGTCGTGATGCCTATATACATGATCATACCTAGATATTCTCATAACTATGCTCAATTCTGTCAATTGCTCAACAGTAATTTGTTCACCCACCGTAGAATACTTATGCTCTTGAGAGAAGCCACTAGTGAAACCTATGGCCCCCGGGTCTCTTTCTAATCATATCAATCTCCATCACTTTATTATTGCTTTGCTTTTACTTTTTACTTTGCATCTCTATACCAAAAATACCAAAAAAAATTATTTATCATCTCTATCAGATCTCACTTTCGTAAGTGACCGTGAAGGGATTGACAACCCCTAAGCGCGTTGGTTGCGTTGAGCTATTGTTTTTGTGTAGGTACGAGGGACTCGAGCGTAGCCTCCTACTGGATTGATACCTTGGTTCTCAAAAACTGAGGGAAATACTTACGCTTCTTTGCTGCATCATCCTCTCCTCTTCGGGGAAATCCAACGCAGTGCTCAAGAGGTAGCAGCGAGGTGTTTGCTCTAACTGAACCCGAGCGAGGCGTTGGGCTCTAACTGAACCCGGGCGATTGCACTGCAGGCTACGCGTTACTAAACCCGAGCGATCGATCGATGGCTGTTAACTGAACCCGATCGAGCGATTCCTTCGCTACTGCTGCTAACTGAAGCCGATCGATTGGATGAACAGTGAGCGTTGCGGGGCGGGGGGTTGGATGAACAGTGAGCGGTGGCGTTGCCTCTAGATGAACAGGACCCCGTGGTGTGGTGGAGGGCTGGATGAACAGTAGACGGTAGAGGGGTGCCCGTGGAGGGGTGGTTGAACATGACCCGTGGTGTGGAGGGTTGGATGAACATTAGACGGTGGAGGGGTGCCCGTGGAGGGGTGGTTGAACAGTAGCCGGTGGAGTAGCGCGCGGTGGAGGCTGGATGAACAGGAGCCCGTGGAGGTTGGAGGAGGTCGACGGTGGAGATGAACAGTATCCCGTGGAGTCCCGTTTTGCGGTACGCCACACCCCTCCCGATGAACATGACCCCCGTTTTGACCGTAGCGCTCCAACACAAGTCCGTTTCGTCCGTTCTGCGGTACGCCACACCCCTCCCGATCAACAGGACCCCCGTTTCGATCGTAGGAGGTCCGTTTCGTCCGTTTTGCGGTACGCCACACCCCTCCCGATGAACAGGACCCCCGTTTCGACCGTAGGAGGTCCGTTTCGTCCGTTTTGCGGTACGCCACACCCCTCCCGATCAACAGGACCCCCGTTTCGACCGTAGGAGGTCCATTTCCTCCATTTTGCGGTACGCCGGACCCCTCCCGATCAATAGGACCCAATTCCGAACGTAGGAGGTCCGTTTCCTCCGTTGTGCGGTACGCCAGGCCTCGTTTCCATCGCCTGTTCCGTCCAAGCCCTCCCGATGAACACGACCATGCATTCCGTTCCGACCCAGCCGGTTGGCTCCCACACGTTCCGTTGCCTCCCGATGAACACGATGCATTCCATTGCCTCCCCATGAACACGACGCATTCCATTGCCTCCCCATGAACATGACAACGACGTTGTTCCTCTGTTCCGACCCATCCATGTACACGATCCCTGGCCATACGTATGCCCGAGTAGGTGTTCGAGACCCCGCCCGTATGTACACATACGTGGCCGTATTTTCTTTTTTGCACCCTGGCCGTTGTACGTACGTGTACATGCTACGTGCGCGCCTCTACTACGACACGTACGCGCCTCTACTACGACATGTGCACGCATCTACATCCACCAGTATATATGTACGTACACGTTCGCGACCAGAATGACAACGCTACGTACGCTTCGACCAGGTGGGTCCCGACTGTCACGCACTTCCTTGCCTGCGAAGATGTCGCTGGTGGGTCCCAGCAGTCAGGGGGGCGAATCGTTTTTTTTGCCTGGACGCACTTCCTTGTGTGCGAAGATGTAGCTGGTGGGTCCCGGCAGTCAGGGGCAAACATTTTTTTGCGAAATACGGTGGCCCGTTCAGTGGGTCCCCGCTGTCAGGTGGAGGAATAATTATTTTGCAAGTAATAAGGAGGCACTTCCTTGCTGCGGCCGTGGACTCAGCTGTCAGCCTCTCCACGTACAGTCCACGTCCGATGGAAGCCGTTCCTTGACCACGTGGACCACGCCGCACCGAGAGCACCAGGGCGATGGACGATGGCGAGGCCTAGGAAGGGGACGACGCGGAGCTGGGGAAGACGCGGCAGTGGATGCCCACGCGTAGAGGAGTACGAGGGTTCACTGGTTCGCTACGGTGTGGGGCTGCCGTCGCCGCAGAATAACAGGGGGTGTGGGTGAGTAGAGGGATGGCCTGGCCAGCGGTGGGAGTAGTAGGGGGCGGTGAGGCCTCCGCCGCATCGCAGCCAGCCACGGGAGGCAGGAGCACGAGGTACTGGTTTGGGCGGCTGGAGCAAGAAGACCAGAGGTTGAAGAAGCACTACGGCCGTTGGATAGACATCGTACGGTCACTGGAGCTAGAATCGTGCATATTGACTAAGTTGACAAAGACCTCCATCCCCATCAACTTATTAGGCCCACAAGTCAGCCTGTCACTATACTGGGTCCCAGCTAATAGGGGGAGTATTCATTTCTTTCGTGCGTAATAAGGAGGCACTTCCGTGCGTGCGAAGATATAGCTGGTGGGTCCGAGCTGTCAGCGGCGGTAACGTTTTTTTCGCAAAATACAGAGGCCTTTCAGTGGGTCCCTAATGTCAAGTGGAGGAATCATTATTTTGCGCGTAATAAGGAGGCATTTCCTTGCGTGCGGCCGTGGACCCAACTGTCGGCCTCTCCACGTACAGTCCACTTCAGATGCATGTCGGTCGTTGATCACGTTGACCAGGCCGCGTCGAGAGCACCAGGGCGGTGGACGACGGCGAGGCCTAGGAAGGGAACGACATGGAGGCAGGGAAGACTCGGCAGTTGTTTCCCACGCGGAGGGGAGTACGACTGTATGAGGGTTTACTGGTTCGTCTGCCGTTGCCGGAGAATAACAGCATGTGTGGGTGAGTAGAGGGATGGCTAGGCCAGTGATGGGAGTACGGTGGGGAGGTGAGGCCTGCGCGGCAGCACAGCCGGCCGCGGGGAGGAGGGAGCAGGTAGTCCCGCCAGCGCTTGTTTGAGCGGCTGGAGCAGGAAGAGCATACATTGAAGAAGCACAACGGCCGTTCGATGGACATCCAACAGTCATTGCTTGTGCGTCAACCTTTTTTAGGAAAGCCTCAAATCTGTGGAAAATAGCATACAACCCATCTGCCATTATTTCTAATAATTTACAGCCCATTTGCTAATTCTTAAGGTTTTTTGGAGACCATATTCTTTTTGTTAGCATTACAGCCCATATTGTGGCCACGGTTAAAAAATTATACAAAATTTTGCATATTTCGGTGCGGTCCGAACTGTTTTTAATCCTGAAATTTCGACTCACATTCAAACTGATTTTAAAAATAAATGTATATCAATATAAAATTCAACAAATTCTCCATGCATAAAAATTAATGTAATTTAAAATCTCGAAATGAAAAAAAGATATTTGAAACTAATTGTCGGTTTGATGTGTTTTAAAAATGTACAACCCATTTCTCATTACTGATAGGCCATTTTCTCGGCCAGCCGAATGAAGCTCTCCTCGTCTTGAAAGATTTGCAGCCCAACAGGCCTGACAAAGCGACTTACTTGGCACAAAAAACTAGGCTGTGGCCATGGACCCAGCTGTCAGCCTCTCCACGTATAGTACTCTTCTGATGGAAGTCGGTCGTTGACCACATTGACCACGCCGTGCCGAGAGCACCAAGGCGGTGGACGACGGCGCGGCCTACGAAGGGGACGACGCGGAGCCGGGGAAGACGCGGCAGTGGATGCCCACGCGGAGAGGAGTACGAGGGTTCACTGGTTCGGCTGCGGCGTGAGGCTATCGTCGCCGCAGAATAACAAGGGGTGTGGGTGAGTAGAGGGATACCCTAGGCCAGCGGTGGGAGTAGTAGGGGGCGGTGAGGCCTCCGTGGCATCACAGCCGGCCATGAGAGGCAGGAGCACATGGCACCACCGGCGCTGCTTTGGGCGGCTGGAGCAAGAAGACCAGAGGTTGAAGAAGCACTATGGTCGTTGGATGGACATCGTACGGTCACTGGAGCTAGAATCATTCATATTGACTAAGTTGACAAAGCCCTCCGTCCTCGTCAACTTAGTAGGCCCACAAGTCAGCCACCCACTATGGCAGTTTCGGCAGCGCTGGGGGAAGAAGACGAGAGATTGAAGAAGAATGTCAGCCGTTGGATGTAAATCCAACGCCTTCTTAGGCTTCCACCTACTGGCGCACATGTCAGCCGGTCCATTTGGTGGGCTGGGTGAAACAATGATGTAGCATCTATGCAGCCCGTTTAAATCCCATTTGCATTTTTCTCGAAATCCACGGACTTGCTAGGCTGGGTGAAAATATCATGTTGGGCTAGACGGAGAAATGTTATAAAAACATAAACACATGATTGCACGTCAGTAAAATCTTTGCAAGCTTATGTACGCAATCACTAGGAGTTAACTTGCCAAGTTATATATAAAAATTTATTATTATTATTATTTTGTAAGAACTTTCAACTTACGAAATAAGATATCATTTTAATTTGATGAGTTAATAGTACGTGGGGTATTATTATTTTTAGGCTAGACGTGGGATAGTTGAGTTGGTTCTAGGGGAAAGTACTGGGAGAAAACTCAGTTTACATCGAAAAAGAAAGTGGGAGAAAATTCAGAGACCTGCTGGGTCGACCTCAGGAGGGGAATATGTTGGGAGGAAGGAGATTCAAAGCACAGCAGCCGAGTGAACTAGTTTTTTTACGGACAAGTGAACTAGTTTACATACATAAGCAAATAGCCACTAAAAAAGCAATCAGGTTAATGGGTTCTTAAAAGAAATATTTCGGACAAAACAGATAATTACGACACATAGGCTAATGCATGAAACACTCAGATGATAAAGTACAACATCTAGACCTTCCTGGCAAGCTTGATCATGACACTGTGGCTGTCTGTGTACTCGTCGGTTACGGGAAGCAGACACGCCCTCATGTCCAAGATCTGCCTATACATGTCATAGCATGCGTATGCGTCCTTGGCCGCGTAGGTTATGTAGGCTAGATTCAGAGGTACCTCCCACATGTTCAGGTCGTCTTCTTTCATGTTGGTGTATCAGGGGTCGATGATGGTCTCAGCGAGGTCAACCATGGAGTCCTTCTCCTGCCCGTTCCTGATGATCTTGTATTGCTTCTGGATGTCGACAAGCTTGTTGTACCAGATGGCCGAATCGTCGCGTTCTTCCTTCTCTCCACCGTAGTGAAGGTGCAGTCAGCGCTGTCGATGAAACGAGCGAATGCTCCAGAACCTGGTGCAGCCATAGGACTGAGGCGAGGAAGATCTTCACCGAGTCCGTATCGTTGGTGTACATCACATTCAACTTGGTGCAGCCATAGGACTGAACGGCGAACTCAAAGGGGAACTCCTTGCTGAAGTCCATATCCAGCAGGCTCACCCCTCGGATTGCCATTGGAGTCTCTTAGAGTGAACGAGTGTGTAGGCGGCGGCAGCAGTTCATTTTCAGTTCTTGGGGAACTGAATTCAACAGTAAGCTGAGTGTGTACAGGCGACAACAGTTACTACCCCTCCCTCGTCCGCTGCACGCCTGGCAGAAGATGCACCCTCGGCCACATGTCGGTTCACGAGCGGGTCTGTATTGGTACTGTAATAATAGGAGTTAGTGGTCACTTCACTTAAATTTAATTAGCTTTAATAGAAATTTATACTTAAAACAAGCAATGCATTCGCTCGTTCTATTAGTGCCACAGTATCAACATGCACACCAATTAGAATTATTATTCTCAGGACGCACACGATCAGCACATTTGTCGCACTTTCACAAAGATAATACTACCAAGTTTGAACTGTTTGTTATGGTTGTTGTCCTCTGCATCATCATGCCGTATTTCCCAGCTTGCAAGATTCAGAACCAACAAATAAGATCCAAATAATAAGTACAACAAAGATGCCTACACATCTCATTGATTCCCAGCTTGCAAGATTCAGAACCAACAAATAAGATCCAAATAATAAGTACAACAAAGATGCCTACACATCTCATTGATTCCCAGCTTGCAAGATTCAGAACCAACAAATAAGATTCAAATAATAAGTACAACAAAGATGCCTACACATCTCACTGATTCCCAGCTTGCAAGATTCAGAACCAACAAATAAGATCCAAATAATAAGTACAACAAAGATGCCTACACATCTCATTGATTCCCAGCTTGCAAGATTCAGAACCAACAAATAAGATTCAAATAATAAGTACAACAAAGATGCCTACACATCTCACTGATTCCCAGCTTGCAAGATTCAGAACCAACCCATTAGAGCCTTTTGATAAAGTGAATATCGGGATTAAATCCATCTTGGCTAGCCATGTCATACAATCGAAGAACTTGGCGAATGCTCTTGACCGTCACAACATCTATAGTTGAGTATTCATGTTTGCACAACATGTTTGCACAGCACAAACAAGGAGACATGAGAGCATGATTTCGCTTTAATAGCGGCCTCCTTGAACTCAACCTCCAGCTCTACTTGAATGAGGTCTGCCTGGAGTTCCATGATTCAATTCATGCACCTTTTCTGCAGTTCACCTAAAATGAAGCAAAGATTGCATCATTCAGCTAGCAAGAAGTACTTGCTCTTGTGAGCTGGCAGGTTCTTCTTTAGTAGTTGCACTAAAATTGAGGAACATTAAGGTTGGCTGTCCGGCTCATGTAAGGTGCAACTATAATTTTCTTATCCTTTTGTGCAGTTCCACTAAAATAAACTGCCATTGTGGTGACAGTGACGGCTCCATCTTGCAAAGGCTAATAGAATGTTGCACGAGATTACCAGCAGAACTTGACGGAGATTTTGGAAACTCCAATCACCATTTTGTGCAGTTCTACCAAAATTGAGAGATGTTGCCCACGTGACATTTTAGTTGAACTGCACAAGACACCCATTCCAAAAAAAGTGTTTTGTGCAGTTCACCAAAAGGTCACAATAGCAATAGGGTGAAATGGATATCCCTATCTGCACAAAAAGATAGAAAGTAAATAGCTGCTGGGCAGCAAACCTAATCCTGGAGACCTTGTACTATGTGAGGGCAGCAAATCTAATCCTGGAGACCTTTTACTATGTGAGGGCAGCAAATCTAATCCTGGAGACCTTTTACTATGTGAGGGCAGCAAATCTAATCCTGGAGACCTTTTACTATGTGAGGACAGCAAATCTAATCCTGAGACCTTTTACTATGTGAGGGCAGCAAATCTAATCCTGGAGATCTTTTACTATGTGATGGCAGCAAATCTAATCCTGGACATACTCTGTTGACTTGTCCACCAGCCACCACTTTCTATCCTTTTTTCAACCAATAATAGATCTATTCCTTATCCACTTTGTACTGCGTTTTCCCATTATTTCCCTTTTCAACCAAGAGACCGGTTGGGTATCCGGTCTCTACTACTTTCACCATATTATTTCCTCTTTGAATCAAGTCCTAGATTCATGCTACAACTTTCCCTCCTTTCTTCATTGTTTGAACAAAGCCCTAGATTCGAATGCATGAAGTAGCTTTACCTCTAATAATACTAAAAATTTAGGTGGCTTTGGAAGAGCTGATGGAAGTAAAAAAAGATGCACATGCAGACATGTGGGGAGCTGGGGTAGTAGAGCAAGGCCGCTTTTGAAGAACTTATACCTAAGGGTCGCCGGGATGTCGGCGGCGGCAGGTCGGATCTGCGGACAATACGGCAGGGAGGAAGAAGGGTCGGGGGACCTCCCGAGCCGGCGCTGTGTCGGAGAGAACGGCACGGGCAGAGGATCGGGCCCCTCCGGCAGCTGTGGGTTTCCTCCCTCGGCGGCGATGACCGCGTGAACGATGCACCTTTTAGTCCTCTACACACACTGGCCGAAGGGATCCGGCCGGATCTGTGACCAGCGGTGAGCAGAGAGAAAATGTCGCTACCGCTGTCGTGTTTATATCTGGAGAGGATGAGAGAATGAAGAGAGCAACCCTAGTAAAGCAAGCGCTCAGGCTCCTGCGTCCATATATAGTGGAGTGATTATATTTTTTCTCTCCACAACAAATGTTTCAATTTGTGTACGTGGCATTAAAGAAAAGAAACTCTTTATTTAAGGTGACTACTGTACGACTCCTACTTACTACTAGTAGTACTACAGTATTGTTCACTTGTGCTCCCCGCCCCTCCATTCATTGAACAACCCTACGGGTGAATAAACATAGAGTAAGTACTGTATTTGTATAGAACGAACAAGCTCGAACTATTTTCGTGTAGTTAAAAGTTGAGGGCGGGGCTTTTCCCGGGCAGTACGCGCGGCAGTTTTCGGGTAGGGACAGAAGACTATTTTTTTAAACTTCGAGACGGCCACATAGCATGGGGCCGACCCCAATGATTTTAAGCTTACAGGCACGGTACACGCTATCCTAGACTACTCTACACATGAAACTGCCACACGAGCGTCCGGGCTGCGCTTGGCTCTTCGCCTCTTCGGGAAGTCGAACAATGATGGAATAATACTACACTGGAGGAGTACTACAGTACGCTTCTGGCCATCTGACACCGATTGACCTGCTGCATGTCCACCATGTGCGGGAGGGAGAGCATGTAGCAAAAGCTTCTCCTAGTCTTGCCAGCCACCACGCTCATGGGCGAGGGAGGGACACTCCTGCCTTTGCGTGTATGACAGATGGGCCCGACAGGTGTGTGGCCAACCTGTCATACAGCCAAAGGCAAGTGCAGTTAAGTCCGCGAGGGAGAGGATAATCAAACTTCTCATTGATGTACGAGTTGACGCGACACTTCAAAGCACTGCACTCGATATATTTCAATAATTTGCGTGTGTGACTCCCAGATGCAGAGGCCGGGGGTCATCATCCTCCTTTTCGAGAAAAAATAGACGCGTGTGTGAGAGGACGAGTGCGTGCGTGCACCTCTTCTCTTCCTCTATAACGTACTACTGAACTCAGAGTACAAGTTTTTGTGGGTGGCACAATGGTGCGTGCGAGAAGTCCCGAGAGATAGGTTTAATGCATTTGAAAAAAAGACTAGCCTAGAGCTCGCCACGCGGCTATTCCTGTCGAACGCCCCATTAACCATAAGATATGTATACGACGGTGCCAGTTATTGCACGTACACAGCAGTACTCCCTCCTTTCAGGTTTGTAGGGCTTAATTCAAAATTCTCACCAACCAAGATGGTGAGTGGTGGAATATTTTCGTAGTTTGCAAAACCACCTAATTAATGCTCTTGTTTTTCTCAAAAAATTATGTTTATCAATGCATTAATTGCAATGCATGCATGCATAAAGTACATGCATTGGTCAATTTTCTCTTAATACTTGCATGAAATTATTTAATGCACCTTGGAATCTGAACATGTGTTGGGGAACAACCAAATTGAGCCTTATAAAATGGAAAAACAAAAAATTTTGAGATAAGCCTTATAAAACCGGAAAGGAGGGAGTAGAAAAAGTACTCCATCCAGGAATAGTGCCGCACTTCGAAACTAGAACCATCAATAAATTTTGAGCTTGCGTCTCGTCACATTCCAAATTACTCCATGCTATATTGAATTGCAAACCTGTTCACACCGATCACAACCTAAACGGTTTCCCACTTAGGAGTGTATTAGTACTCGGTTATAAATACTAGTGTGCCAAGATGACTGCACATTCCTCCTCAACTCCTCATCCACAAAAACAAACAAGTCATTCAGCATCCTTCCCTTGCGTCTGCCATGGCCAGCGTGAGTTCTGGTTCAAGAGATTGCCACCAGGGAGAGGCGAGCATGGAAGCGGAAGCACGAGAGATGTCCCGCCTCACTGCGAGAGCAGCCGACATGTCCCGCCGCGCGGAAGTAGCAGCACAGAGCTCCCACCATGCCGCTGAAGCAGCACGGAGGTCCCGCCACGCCGTCGATGCAGCAGACTGGTCCGGCGGTGCCGCGGAAGTAGCAGAGATGCCGCCGTGCCACGAATGCTGCAGAGATGTCCCGCCGCGCTGCGGCGGCCTGGGAAAATTTCTCGCGGGCAGGCGGCGACTGTTACAGGCGCATGCATGCAATCGTCCATAGCCAGATGGATCAGATCTCCGGCTCAGCGAGGTTGCAGGACGACATGATAGCCTCGTTTGAACAGGCTACCGGTGTCACCCACAACTAAGGGAGGGCAATGAGAGGCTCCGGGGCGAGCGCGGCCTGCTGAGGGAAAAGATCATCTGAAGTGCAGACCAGTAGGAGGAGACCAGTGCCTTGTTGAAGAGGACCGGCGTCATCATCAAGAAACTTATGGACGAGAATGACATGCTCTACAACGAGCGCCAAAGGCTGGTGGAGGAATCCGTGGATGTTCTCAAGCAGCGTCTTGAGGACACGAAAGAGTTCATCGCCGCTCGCCGCGGAGACTAGTTTCCTGCTTTCTTTTGATGTAATAATTGGTTTAGGATGTGGATTGTGTCGTCGGTTGTGAAATGTTGGGTTCTAGCGTGGATGTTTGGCCTTTGTTGGCCTCTTGGGATGTTGCGATTTCAATCTGGTAGCTTTTAGTCCTTCGTGTTAGGCTGGAGTTGTGCTGAACTTCTTGTGAATTGTGGTGGTTTTCAGTAATGAAAATCGGAAGGGGCAAGCCCTTCTTTGATAAAAAAATAATCGTCCTTATATATTCATCAGTCTTGCTATAAGTCGCAGTAGATGCTATATAGATCCGTCGGATCTTACATCAAGATCCGTGCTTTCATATTTTCTTTTTTCTCTCTTAAATCTCAGTCGAGTGAGACATAGCCATGCCATTAAACAGAGGCTCGGGCACCATTAATGGAGACCTTGGGAGAGAGCTGGACGGCAGATGGAGGTCAAAGGGCTCTCCTCCCGATAAGCACGCGCAGGAGTCTTATCACACGCCTCTCGTACTCAAATAGCTACCCTGCACGGCGCCTCCTAGCTAATAAAAAATGGGGACGCGTGGCGGCACGTAAATGGTACTAGTAAGTAGAACGCCCACGGTTTCAATAATACTTGTGTTTCGATTGTAACGTGACAGCACTTGTTCCAAAATGACTTCTTTGATTGTTAATATGTGCGCCTTCGCAAATCGGACTGCAAATTTACCATAGCATGTTGGTGCCATGTCATGGCACCAAGCCAAGTTTCATTATTTTCATGCGTGTTTTGGATTTACAGGAATTAAAAAACTAAGTTTCTCAATGTTTCCAACCCAGCCACGACGCCCAGAATTTTGAATTTCATTCCCATTTCTTGCATGGAACCTAGAAATTTACCCGAGGACACACATGTGATTTTTCAGCCAACTTTGGTGCACTGGAACATGTGCTTGTATTTCAAATTTGAATTATGCACACAAAGGTGACACGTTCCCTCCCAGAACCACGAGCCTTGAGAGAAACTCCGATTTGCAAGAAGCTTATACAAAAATTTGTTCCTATTCGGCCAATTTTTTTTACCACGGCATGGTACTACCATGACATGACACCATGCCAAGTTTCATGATTTTAAAACCAAGTTTCTCAATGTTCTCGACTGAGCCACGATGCCCAGATGTTTGAATTTTATTCTCATTTTTTGCATGGGACCTACTCCCTCCTTCCATCTATGTAGGGCCTAATGTGTTTTTCAAGACAACCTTTGACTATTGACAAGATTAATAGCACATGAGATGTATACTATGAAAATTATATTATTGGAAGCTCCTTTGACATACAAAATTGAAGGTATGCTTTGTGTAAGTTGCATGTTATATATTATTGCTCTAATGTTTGGTCAAAGTTAGCCTCGAAAAATGCATTATGACCTATATAGATGGAAGGAGGGAGTAGAAATTCACCCGAGGACACAAATGTGATTTTCAACCAACTTTGGTGCACGGGAGCATGTGCTTGTAGTTCAAATTTGAATTATGCACATTAAATGACCAAAAACTCAATTAATGTGTAAATAAGGCCAAACGAAGTCGGAATAATTCCAAAATTTAACAGGGCACTCATGTAGTTCTATGTTGCCTTTGTAAATAAACTCAGGGGGGACAACATATATCATTTCGCACTCAAAGGTGGCACGTTCCCTCTCAGAACCACGAGCCTTCTTGAGAGAAGCTTCAGTTTGCAAAAGCTTATACCAAAATCTGTTCCTATTCGGCCAATTTTTTTACCACAACATGGTAGTACCATGACATGACATCCATGCCAAGTTTCATGATTTTCAGACGTGTTTTGGATTTACAAGAATTTTAAAACCAAGTTTCTCAATGTTCTCGGCCGAGCCACGATGCCCAGATGTTTTAATTTTATTCTCATTTCTTGCATGGGACCTAGAAATTCACCCGAGGACACAAATGTGATTTTTCAACCAACTTTGGTGCCCGAGAGCATGTGCTTGTAGTTCAAATTTGACTTATGCACATTAAATGACCGGAAACTCAATTAATGTATAAAAATGACAAACAAACCCGGAATAATTCCAAAATTTAACAGGGCACTAATGTAGTTCTATGTTGCCTTTGTTAAGAAACTCAAGGGGGCAGCGTATATCGTTTCACACTCAAAGGTGGCACGTTCCCTCTTAGAACCACGAGCTTCCAAATTGGCCCAATTTTTTACCACAACATGTTAGTGTCACACCATGCCAAGTTTCATGATTTCCAGGCGAGTTTTGGACTTACATGAATTTAAAATCAAAGTTTCTCGATGTTCTCGGCCGAGTCATGACGCCTAGATGTTTGAATTTCATTCTCATTTCTTCCATGGGACCTAGAATTTGAACCAAGGACACACACATGTGATTTTTCAACCCACTTTGGTGCACCGGAGCATGTGCATGCAATTCATATTTAGATTATGCACATTAAAAGTCCAGAAACTCAATTAATGTATAAAAAGGCCAAATGAACCCGAAATAATTCCAAAATTTAACAGGGCACTCATATAGTTCTATGTTGCCTCTGTAAATAAAATCAGGGGGGAGGCATTGTATATCGTTTCGCGCACAAAGGTGACACGTTCCCTCTTGGAACCACGAGGCTTGTTGAGAGAATGTCCGGTTTTGCAAGAGGCTTATACCAAAACTTGTCCCAGTTCAGCCAAAAATTATACGTATGGAAACAGGGTTTAGATTATCCCAAACATCTCGCTACCTAGACCAATAATGTACTATGTTTTGAATTCAGCATAAAATGGATACAAATATTTGAATTAGAGAGCGTATGGTACATGTAGTTCATAGTGAAATATGATTACTACTATATGTATGTTTTTTGTTATCAAGATAATATTTAAATTATTGTATAACTCGACAACAATCGTATTCAAATAAGGAAAATTGATTCAAATTTAGTCCATATGGTAGACGACAATATATATGTTCACATGGTGGAGTAAAATGTTCATATATGATGGAAGATCAAAATGTATGACTACATCAATTATAAACCGCAAGGTCACCTAACGATATATTCGAGTTCAACATAACGTGGAATCAAAAATTGAAATTCGAGATCATGGCATCTGTAATCATATAAAAAGGGACATTACTCTTTCTTTGGTGGGAATTGATTTGTTTTTTGTTGTTGTTGAGGGAAGTGCGAATCAATATGGTACTGTGCCGGGTAATCTTGTTCTCCCGATTTTTTACATTTTTCTTGTAGTTTTTTCAATGGCATCTATAGCAATATAGTAAAAGGGGACATGACTCTCTTGTGTCTTGTATGAATTGTTTTTTTACACGTTAAGTTTGTTCTGCCGAACAAGGAATCCGCACCTTGTTATCCCAAAATTTTCAAGCTCGGGTATCTTTTGTCTCACCTCCTTTGAAACTCCCGCTTCTTCAACCCGCGTCGCGCCTTGTTATCTTGAAATTTGGACGCGCGCGAGAACTCCCTCCTCATCCGAAATCGCTCCTGAGCCCATACATGCGAAATCCCCCTTCTACCCCTCAGCCAGAAATGAAGCTCCACGTCGCGGTGTCAAAACCGGTGGGGTACGCTAGTAACTTACCCTACATTTTGGACAAGCGCGTCCCTAAGCTTGGCTCCCCCTCCCCCTTCTCCCCCCCCATTCATACACCGAGGCCGCCAAAACTAGCGAAACCCCACTTTCCTCCGTCGGCTCCCGACCGCCGCCCAGCCGGAGACTCTTCCCCGACTACGTCATCCACCGCAACAGCTCACCGTCCCTCATCCACCGCACCGGATGAGGATCCGTTGTCAATCTTGTCGTCCCGCCGGATCAGCCGCCCCGTCCTCCACCTCCAAGGAGCTGCCCTGACGTTCGCTTTGTCTATCGCGCCACCTCAATCCCCACAGCGCCGTCTTGACCTGCCCCACCGGAACCGCGGCACCCTCACCAATTCCTCCGAGGAAGCCGAGGCCAACTCGGCGCCACCAAGGAGGTTCTGCACTCATCACTGCATTTTATCTTTTATTCGATCTCATGGGGCTGCCGGTGCTCGATACCGAGCAGACATGGTGTGTCTCCATCGACGGCGCCGTCGCCGGCCACAACATCCACAGCGTCTCTCGCCCATGTCGTTGCTTCCTCGGCAGCGACTTCCACAACGGCACTAGCTGCAGCTGCTCCGGCTCTCGCCCGCGCTGCAGCTCTGTTCTTGCTGTCGGTCGCGCTGCTGCACTGCTCCTGCTTTCGTTCGTGTTGCTGCTCTGCTCTTGCTCTCGCTTGCGCTGCTGCTGACCTCTGGCACCTACAGGAGTTGCTGCTTTAGCACTCACTCGCGGTGCTACTGCACGAATTGCTCTCTGCTAGTGTGTTCCCTGCTCGAGCGTCTGCTGATTTAGATCACTGCTTCTCTGCTACTAGTGCTCGAACACCCTAAACATCTATTGCAATGCTCTGTTACTAGTTCAATCAGTTTCGACAGTAAAATTCAGTTTTGACTATGAAGTTCATTTTCTTCAGTTAAGTTTAGAGTGAACAATACTTACAGCATCTGTCGGAGTGGCCGTGGCGCGGCTGATGCATTTTATATCTAGCACTTTTTGGTGATGTATTTTACATCATCTATTGCAGATGATATTAGGGTCCCACTTCAGATTAACGTTGTCTGTCTTGTCATGCTTCAGCCTCGTCGCCGTACACCTTAGCGGAGCTGCTCCAACGACGGAACCATCCATCACAGCGGAGCAGTACCCTCGGCGCCGTTTCCAGAGGCCTCGGATCTTCTTCCCCGCCTCCGACAGTCACACCAGCATCATCACCATCCTCCACGTCCAACCCAATGATGTTGAGGTCCACAAGGCTATGCCAAAGAGGTTGTACACTCGTCGCATCACTTTGTTTCTACATTCCTCTATTCTTCCAATTCATGTGAGCCAAACACCCAGGTTGACTGAAATCCTATGTTTCCAAATGCTTTGTTTTGCACGTGCATTCCTATCCTATTCATGTGTTTTTCCTGTCCCTGCGTTTATAGAATCATCCAATTCTAAGGAGCCCTTACAGATTTACATCATTTTCAGATAGGCGTCAAAGAAAACTCTGTGTGTTATGTCCTGCTCCTGTCGTGCCGTCATCTGGGGTCTTCTATGTGGTTCATGTTGGGTGGGCAACAAACAATATATGATCCATTGTCTATCTTTTTAAACTGAAGCTATAATCTACCTTCTATCATTAGTTTTGGATCCATCCACTCGTTTGCTACCACCAGTCTTGATTTTTGCATGCACCCCTTAGGCCTTACAAAATCTAACTATTTTTTTATTATGCATGTCAGATATTGTACACAATCGTACTGAACATGTAGAGAAAAAGAGAAGACCGTTGTGTGCGAATATAATGTCATGCAGACGCCGCTCCATGGTGGGCGAAGTGCCCCCCCCTCCTGCATTTCCAGATTGTATTCCAGAGGAAGATAACTGTTCAGATGGAGATTCAGAAGGAGCCGACCACACCTGTTTACCACCTGAGGTGTTTGCTCTAACCTGGCATGCTGATGTTGGTCATATCATGCATATGGCGCCTTGCATTGCTTACATTATACATCTTATATGTCATCATCTTAGTTTAGATTTGCTTTGTGTGAATGCCACCTATTTGGTTTCTATATCATACTCCCACCATTCGTAAATATTTGTCTTTTTAGAGATTTCAACAAGTGACTACATACGGAACAAAATGAGTGAATCTACACTCTAAAAATGTCTATATACATCCGTATGTGGTAGTCCATTTGAAATATATAAAAAGACAAATATTTAGGAACGGAGGGAGTATATGGGAATTATGCAATGCCATCTTCTTAAGCCAGGCATCATATACGTGAATCATGCAATGCCATCCTGTTTAACCAATCATCGTATATGTGAATTGTATCGTGCCATATTTTTTTCCATAATGTATTCCATTTGTCAACAATGTTTATACATTCATCTACTGTTCCTGTGCATCAGCCATTTGAGTCGATCATGGGAAAATCTGGAGTGAAAACAAGGTTTTCTGAGCAGTCAGTGCTACCTGTCGATGCAGATTTCTTGTTGGTTACAGATAGCTCCTCAGAGGAGGATTCAGAGAGAGATGACCAGTCGTATCCCCCCCCCCCGAGGTGCATGCTCTAACTTGGCTGGGTTATATTGCTCATATCATGCATATGGTGTCTTGCATTGCCATGCCATCTGCTTAGATTAGACATGCTTTGTGTGAATGCCTCCTGTTTGCTTTCTATATCAGATATGTGAATTATGCAATGCCATGTTTTTCAGCCAGTTATCATATATGTGAATTATGCACCGCCATGGAGCCAGGCATCATATATGTGAATTATCTCATGCCATCTTTTTTTCATTACGTATTCCATTTGTCAACAATCTGTGTATATTGAACTACTCTTCATGTGTATCAGCCATTTGAGCCGGTTATGGAAAAATCTGGAGTGAAAACAAGGTCTTCATAGCAGGCAATGGTACCTATTGAAGCATATATCTCGATGGTTACAGGGAGCTCCTCAGAGGAGGATTCAGAGACAGATGACCAGTCCTATATCCCACCTGAGGTGTATGCTCTAAGTTGCAATGTTTATATTTCTCATATCATGCATATGGTGTCCTGCATTGCTTAGTTTAGACATCATATGCACAATATTGAATTCTATCTGCTTAGTTTAGAGATCATACATGCGAGTGCCAGCTGCTTAGTATATGAATCAATTATGTCAATTATATCATGCCATCCTGTATACTTAGACAACATGTATGTGAATTATTTCATCCCATCCTATTTTAGAAAGACATCATATATGTTGAATTATGCCATTATATCATGTTAAGTTATCCATCATATATCTGAAACTGTGTCATGCTATCCTGTTTAGTAAGGCATCATATATGTGAAATTGTGTCATGATGTTCTGTTTGGTTAGACAACATATATGTGAATTACCACATCTGTCTATCATACAATGTCTGTATGTTCAATTTCTTTTCTTGTTTATTAGCCATTTGAATTGGAGGGGGTGATGGCAGTATCTAAGGGAGCAAAAACCCGTTCTTCACAAAAGACAGTGCTACCCGTCGATGCAGATAGAACCATGGTTGTACTAGCCCACAAACTAGCCCCACCACACATAATCGAGACTCTTCCAGATTGCACACTTACACCGTTGGGCAGAGAACCAGCTACAACCCATCTAACCGCAACCCCAGCGGATAGTAACCCACTTATAGTTGACAAAGCACCATGTCCACCATAGAGTACCCCCACACGAGCAGTTTGTAAAGCTACTGTAGTGCCCAAACCACGAAGACCACCACAGCTAACACAAACTCCATGTTTAAAGAAGAAGAGGAACTGTTCTCAGGTCAGATTTCGTAGCTATGGTCCATACTCCTTTGCTGTTGCATCACTGTATTTATTCATACCAACTACTTTCGAATTTGAAGGATCCAATTGAAACTCCAATGGCGCAACAGGTATGTTTTAAACCTATTTATTTAACTGGATTGCTGTTCTAACTTCTTGCTCTATGTTGATTTCAGTTTAAGTTGTATAAACAGTTATGTTCTCATGTGATGCACATTACAAGTGCTGCCAATGTTGTGTAGTTTCTCACACTTATATTCTGTCTATGCTGCTGTGTCTTAAAAATATATGAGTTGAACTGTGTCTCTGTCTTGATTAGGGAACATAAACTAGAATGATATGGACCATACAGTGACCATAGTACATAGATATATGTTTGTTTCATGTTGTTATCCTATTCACCTTACTACTGAACCGGTTTACCAAATGATTTTTGTATACTACAAGCTAAACCTGTGATGTGTCTGCTTGTTTCTCTTGTAGTATGCAAACAGAATATTGGAGAAGAGCACCCCACTATGCAATGGTAGAGAAAGTAATGCAGATAAGGTTCAAGATAGTGAGACAACCCTGTTGGTCTCCAAGAAAGGTGATAAAAATGATCTTGTAGAGAGTGAGAAAACCCCATAGTCCTGCGTTGATGTAGTGTTCGAGTTACTAGCCAGTACCGCTGGCACAAGCTCTTCAAACTCGCTGCCTGAATCACTTCGGCTTCTTCAGTCTCAGCTACAAGCTGAAAGGCATCAGTCAGCTGTGCTGCGGCAAGAAGCCAAAGGACTGAGGAAGTCCCTGCAGAATTCAGATGCGTACTTTCTTGTGCAATAGCAAGCGCTGGAGGATCTAAGAGCCAAACAAGAGAAAGTTAATAAGCTTGCTAAGCATCTTGCCAGCATTATGGGTACCCAGGATATTGTTTCTTGAACTCTTCTGAAGTGGTTTCAGTTCTGGACTTGTTTTGCTGCGGCGTTTATATGCTGCTTTGTTCCCTATATTTGCACTGGTGGCGAACTTTGATGCCCAGTGGATGTAATATGTGTAATAGCCGTGATAGCCTAGCATAAGTTACTTGCTTATTTATTTCCTTGTTGTCTTGTTTATTTTTTTGCTTGTAGTCAGTGCAGTTCTTTTTCCGCGGTTTGCTAGTGGCTGCAATAACCTATTTTTTAAAACTAGGCCACAATAACCATGGGCTAATATTTACTGTAGTGACACTGGGCCTCCTACGGGCTGTAGAAACAGTGGGCCTTCTACGGGCCATAGAAACAGTAGGCCTTCTACGGGCCATAGAAACAATGGGCCTTCTACGGGACGTATCATCAATGGGCCTTATACGGGCCGTATGATCGATTGGCCAAACATGGGCCAATAACAGGCTGCATTATGGTCGTAAACGGGCTAGAGTTGGAATCGTCCGTTCATCGGCTGACCATAACGGGCCATCGTTAATAGGCCGTATTTGATGACGCTATGAAAACGGCCCAACGTATTAACGGACCACAAACGGGCCGACTGTAACCACGGGCTGAATTTGGCCCACAAGCAGAAAATGACAGTAACGGGCCGTAAGTAAACGAATGCTGGAAATGAGCCCAAGAATAAATGGGCTCTGAGAAGGCCGAAAGATAACATGGGCTGGAAACGGCCCAACGGAATAACGGGCCGTTAATGGGTATAAAGTGATACACTGTTCATTACGGGCTAGTTTCACCACGGGCCGTTAATGGGTGTAAAGTGATACACTGTTCATTACGGGCCAGTTTCACCACGGGTCGTTAATAGGCCAAGAGTTACATAGGGCCTCATATGGGCCGAAAGACGTCATGGACCATACATGGGCCAGAAGTGAAAACGGGCTGGAATCATATTGGATGGCCCAGATGACGCTACTGAGCCTAATTCGGATAGGGCGTAACAGGCCTTGGGTTAGCGGGCTGTAAATGGGCTATATGCGAACAGGCCGTTAAACAGGATTTCCATGGGCCGGCCCGCCACCTTTTGACCAAGTCAAACGGGCCAGCCTTTTCATAGGAATGGGCCTCTGTTGGGCCATGCCACGTGTCGACGTATCATAGGCGCCTTCTGTCCAATGAGTGGATGACATCTGTCCCAACGATGAGCCGACACGTGTTTCCTCCAGCCAATGATGATTTTACAAGTGGAAAATCCCCATTGGTCGGGGCTGTTAACGGGTTATCGGGTCCAAAACGCGACCCGGTAGCTTAACGGTGTTCCGTTACGGTGGATGCCACGTGTCGGTCACGCTTGACGAAAGCACTTCTGTGATGCACGACTTATCATCATGGAAGTGCACACTTCCGTGATGATAATTTTGGTTATGTCATGGAACACTTCTATGACAGCACAGGTATGACTATCTTGATTCTGTCATAAAGTCATCATGGATGTACATGCATGACAAAAAACGCGACCTACTATGACAAACACGTATCATCACGAAAGTGTATTTTTTTTGTAGTGATAGAAGATTTCATCCTCCATATCCATATGGCCCGTGGGGACGACCTCCATGCCATTAAATACCTCCCACTAAAACTAAAAGGGCCAGCTCGGTACTGGTTAAACAGCCTGCCTGAAAATTCCATAGGCAGCTGGGAGGACTTGGAAGAGGCCCTCCTCGATAACTTTCGAGGAACATATGTCCGGCCACTAGATGCCGATGACCTAAGTAAAATTGTCCAGCGGCCTGGAGAATCAGCCAGGAAGCTCTGGACTCGGTTCTTAGTCAAAAAGAACCAAATCGTCGACTGTCCGGGCATGGAAGCCCTTGCGGCTTTCAGACACGGTGTCCGGGACGAATGGCTTGCACGCCACCTTGGCCAAGAAGGACCTAAATCCATGACATCCCTCACTGCTCTGATGAACCGCTTTTGCATGGGGGAAGACAGCTAGCTCGCTCGTAGAAGCAATAGCGCCAGCAACCCGGGCACCTCCAAAATCTGAGACGGCAACGGCAAGCCACGAGGAAGCAAAAACAAAAGTCGCAAGGACAATGAAAGATCAGGCGACACGGCGGTCAACGCCGGATTCAGCAATCCCAAGCCCGGTTGTAACATCCCAAATTTTCAATTTGGAATGTTATACACTAGATCATATGCATATCATATTTTCTTGCATTTTGGTTGATCCTAGAAATTTCACGCAACTCAAGGACCCTCGGAGAGAGTTGGAGATTTCGTTATTTTCATATTTGAGAGTTCTCTCGAATTTTGAAAATAGGATCATTTGATTTATTTATTTTATCTTCAATAATTTTTCTGGTGTCAAAATATATGAGAGAGGGAATAATATGACTTTCCCAAATTTAGGAAAAATGAAGATATAATAAATAGATCAATTTTGCTTTCCGGTGTTTATTTGCATTTTATTTGGATAGGGAAAAATGCGCGTTTTCAAAAGTTGCATTTTAGGTCCGGAGAAAAGTTCATTTTGTTCGGCTCATTTTTAGGAGTCGGGAAAATTCACTTTAGATTTTTCGGAGTTCGTTTAGATCCCTTTTTGTTTATTTTTCTGCGCGAGGAAACTATTTAAAAAAAAAATTTGAGCAGCGCCTTGGGCCAAAGGCCCAAGCCAAGCCACCTACCGCCGCGCTCCCAGGCGCCAGGCGCCGAGCCAGGAGCCGGTCGGCCGCCGCCGCCTCTTGCTAGGACCGAATCCTTTTAGGATTCTAGGGCGCCCCCTTGTCCCCTTTTCCTTATTTCGTTATCTTTAGTCCTACTCCGTTTATTTTCTAGATCTTTCCTACTCCTATTCTAATTCCTTGTCCTCTACCCCAAGTAAACCCCTCCCCTCCCCAATATAAATACCCAAGCACCCCCCCCCTCTAAACACATCAAATCAAAGCTCTCCTCCACACCGCGCCTTACCGCCGCCGAGCCGCATCACACCGCGCCCTGCGTCACCGCCGCCGCGCCGCCTCACCCGCACCGCCACCCCACACCCCGCGCCGCCGCTGCACCTTACCGCCGCCGCGCCGCATCACACCGCGCCCTGCGTCACCCGCGCCGCCACCCCACACCCGCGCCACCGCCGCACCTTGCCCACGCCGCCGCCCTACGCCGACGCCGCCGGAGCCCCGTTCACCGGAGACCTCACCAAGGTTGCCCCGCGCTACATCTATTCTTTTTCTCGGATCGTTTTCTTCTAATCGTTCCGATTCTTTTCTTCTCTAAACTGTTCCGGTTTTCTAGATCGGTTTTTCGTTCGGTTTTTCTTCTCCGAAACCCTAGATCGGATTCGTTTTCTTCTCCGATTTAGTTGCTTTGGACCATTCGCCGGACCGTTCGTCCTAACGAACGTGATCACCGGATTCTTCTAGGTTAACGAACGTCCGTTCGTTTAACCGTTCTTCTTTTTCTTTTCGTCGGATTTATTCCGCGATCGCGATCTCAGATCCGATCTTCTTTCTAGTCTTTCTTTTCGCTCGTTTATCGGAATCAGGTGATTCAAGCGCCTGGAGTTTCGTCTCGAAACCGCCGTTCCGTCTAATCAACTTGAACAAGCTTTTGTTACAGTAAAATTTTGACCTAGATTCAACTTGCTAGAACCGAGTTGTTTTCTTCCGCCATTTGTTTTTCGTTCTTTCTTTGCAACCGGAGTTCTTAAGTTGAACTACCTGGTTCGTTCTCTTGTTCGAGTTTTACCTGTGCATTAGATGAGTACTTATTGTATGCTTGTTGTTTGTCTGTGATAGATTACCCGGATTGCGCCGCTTGTTACTTCGAAACCCTAGGACTCGCGGATCATCAGCAAGGCAAGTAACACTTTGATCATACCTTTTCTACAACCCATGTTTTACTGCATTAGATCAATCCTCACACATTGCATGATTAGGATCTAATTAAACTGTGGGATGGGAAGTAGATGAGGTAGTACCTATTACCTGTATTATTATGAAACCTTTGGGAGTTACTTCTACGTTTACTTATTATGCCATGCTATGCTAGTAGACGTGGATTGGGTGAGTGATATCCATGACAGATGTGAGATTGATAATTTTAATGGTTTATCTAAGGTGGCAACTTAAACACACATCTGGGTGGATTGAGGCACCTGATGTCTATCAGGACTTGCCTGTTTTTTTTGGACCGCCACCCAGGCTCAAAGGGATCATAAGATAATTCATGCTAGAAACTTCCGTGTGCAGCCACATGCCACTATGGGCTCTGGCATAGTTGACTAAGTTGTGCGAACTCTTACGGGGTGGACTAGCAGATGTAGGGGATGTAGGTGTACCGGTCTACCCCACATGTAAGGTGCTAGTGCTTCTGAAAGACTATGTCTCGGTCATCCGTCTCTCAAACACCCATGTAGTGCGAGAAAACAAATGGAGGCGATCGAGTCATGTGGGGAAAACTGCGCAACCTCTGCAGAGTAACAAACTAATCATGATTAGCCGTGTCCCCGGTTATGGACAACTTGAGTATCTAGTACTTGAATATCATTGTGAATCTCAACATGTTACTTCTAATTAATGTTATTGGGTTTTAATTACTTTTAATTGGGATTGAGAATGCTGTCAACCATTCTCAATGTTTCACAACCACCATGATAGTAAATAAAATTTATTCCTTTGCAGTAGGGAAAAATTGGCTTTACGCAAAAACTGTAACCATAGAGCTTTCCACCATCCATATATGCATATAGTATAGTTGTTTCATTCCATTACTCTCTATGTGTTATTTTGCCAGCATATTCCATGTGCTGACCCGTTTTCGGGCTGCAACGTTAATGTTGCAGACTTTTCAGACGACGATTGAGGTGCGTTTAGGTCGTGGCCCTATACTCAGTGATGCCGCTGGAGTTGATGGACCCATTTATCTTCCAAGTCTTCCGCTGTTATCTTTAGAATATGGCCATAAGTCATATTTATTGTAATAAGTTCTTTTTCAGCCATCGATGTAATAAGTGTGTGATTGCAACTCTGCTATAAAACCTCGATGTACTGTGTGGTGTCAGCATTACTGATCCAGGGATGACACCGTAGCACAGTAGACGTGATCCATTCGGGTCAGGTCGCTACAGAGATGGTATCAGAGCACACGCTGACTGTAGGACACGACCACTAAGTTAAAGCCATAGATCACCCTTCTCTTCTCATTTTCTAACTCCTCATCTTTTCTACTCTTTTAGGATGACGCACGCGAAGATTAAGTACGCTCAACCGGATGAAGGCACACCATTTGGATTTCACCTGAAGGAAGTCACCAAGTACCTGAACATTGGATTACCAAGCTTCACGGGAACCTTCAACGCCACTCTGCTTGAAGAGGAGCGCTGGAAGATTCAAGCTCACGTTCCGGGAAGAACATTCGCGCCAATCACGAAGCCCATAGATAGTGTTTTCAATGCACCAACCTGGAGTCTAGGAAGGAGCATGGCAGCTCATATCACCATAGGACGCATTGGAGAAATTTATCAAGAAGACCTCAAGGACACTATCTACCAGATTTGCGGACGCCGTGATGAACAATGGGAGTTAGTCAGCACCAAGAAGGATAGATCCATTGCATCTTTCATCCAGGAGTTAAACCAGCACATTCAACGCCACGAGAACCAGATGTGCAATGATATGATAGAGTTGAAGAATGCGAAGGCAAGGATCATCGAGCTAGAAGGAGAACTGTAGTCTACACGCAAGGACTACATGGACGAGATCGTAGCTCTAGCAAGGCACAATTGCGATCTTAAGCAGGAGATTGAAGAACTCAAGAGGAAGTTAGCATCCCAGGAGGACGACAAGTACGTCGCATGTCCAGACAACTACATCATCATCGACGACACCGATTCGGATCCAAGTGAACCCGACTTTGAAGACGAAGCTGGAGTAGACATCATGGAGTCTTCCACCGGTTCAAATTTCTAGATGACCACCAGATAGTAGTAGTATTCCCCCATGTAAACACATTATAGTCGAGCACTTTTGCGATAGTTAGACCGTTTGTAAGCCCTTGTTTGATTGATTGAAGTGAATTGTGTGCTTTTGCCTCATGTGCATATGGGTAGTGTTTTCCCTTTAGACCCCCTCTATTCTTAATTCTCGTCTTTTCTAAACCCT
Source organism: Triticum urartu (assembly GCF_003073215.2). Taxonomy (NCBI): domain Eukaryota; kingdom Viridiplantae; phylum Streptophyta; class Magnoliopsida; order Poales; family Poaceae; genus Triticum; species Triticum urartu. The sequence goes on from NC_053028.1 coordinate 422,340,284, forward strand.
CAGATGCCTCCGAGACGTGACAATGGATTTCCATCGGAGCTCACTCAGTTGATCCAGCAGCAGAATCAATTGATGCAGATGTTAGTTCAGAATCAGCAGAACAACAACAACAACCCACCACCACCACCACCTGTTAACCACTTAGCCCGTTTCCTTAGGCTGAATCCGCCGGTGTTTTCCAGTAGCACCGAGCCAATAGTAGCAGACGATTGGCTCCGCAAGATAGGAAGGGAGTTGACCACTGCAGGATGCACGGATGGTGAGAAAGTGAAGTTTGCCGCACACCAGCTTGACGGACCCGCGGCAGCATGGTGGGAGAATTTCACAGCCACTTACCCAGTTGACACTGTCACATGGGATCAGTTTCAGCAAGCTTTCCGCACTGCCCATGTTTCAGCAGGAGCTATGGCCATAAAGAAGCGTGAGTTTCGCAACTTACGCCAAGGAGGAAGGACTGTTGGCCAGTATGTGGAAGAGTTTAGTAAGCTAGCCCGTTATGCCCCAGATGACGTTGCTACGGATGCAGCCAAGCAGGAGAAGTTTCTGGAAGGATTGAATGATGAACTAAGCATGCAGTTGATGGTAGCAAATTTCAACAACTACCAGGAGTTGGTAGATCGTGCCATCATGATTGAAGGGAAGCAACAGCAGATTGAGAACCGTAAGAGGAAGTATGGACAGGGGAAGTATAACTCTGGAGCCCAGCAGAAGCCCCGTTTTACCCCTAAACCGGGATTTAAGTTTCAGCACACCCATGAAGGAGGTAGCTCGCACAACCATAATGGCCACAAGAATGGTAATGGGAATGGAGGAAGCAATGGCCAGAACCGAACAACCCCATCAACCCCAACCAAGAGAGACCTGAGTCAAGTCACCTGTTTCAAGTGTTCGAAGACCGGACATTATGCCAATGAATGTCCTGAAGGCCAGAATGGAAATGGCAATGGAAGCTCTGGGAAGAAGCCGAACCCTTTCAATAGGGGACAGGTGAACCACGTTAATGTGGAGGAGATTGAAGATCAGCCCGATGCAGTAGTCGGTAAGTTTTTGGTTAAGTCATTTACTACACTCGTTCTTTTTGATACTGGTGCATCGCATTCATACATATCAAGGGGATTTGTGGAAAAGTATAGCCTGCCCACTAGGATTCTTAAAACACCTATGCTAGTAAGCTCGCCAGGAGCAGAATACATGGCCAGACAAGGATGTTTTCAAGTACCATTGAGTATAGGAAGGCATGTATTCCCAACGGATTTAATTATTCTGGAATCCCAAGGTCTGGATGTGATTCTTGGTATGAATTGGCTGTCGATGTATGGAGGAAACATCGATTGCGCCAGTAAGACAATTTTGCTTACCACACCAGAAGGAAGAAGGATCAAGTATGTATCCCGGCATGTGCCAAACAGGACACAAGTGAATTGCTTATCAGGAGTTGTGCAGGAGGAAGTACCAGTGGTAAAGGATTTTCCTGATGTATTTCCTGAGGAATTACCAGGCATGCCACCGGATAGAGACATTGAGTTTTTGATTGAGTTATTGCCAGGTACAGGCCCAATATCGAAGAGACCGTACCGGATGCCAGCAAAGGATTTGGTGGAAATTAAGAATCAGATTAAGGAGTTATTGGATAAAGGTTACATTCGCCCAAGTTCGTCACCTTGGGGATCACCCGTACTTCTAGTGGAAAAGAAGGATGGATCATTAAGGATGGTTGTACATTATTGGGGATTGAATGAAGTAACCATCAAGAACAAGTACCCACTGCCAATGATCAACGATCTGTTTGATCGATTGCAAGGAGCTAAAGTGTTTTCCAAGATCGATTTGCGATCAGGGTACCATCAGTTGAAGATTCGAGAGCAGGACATACCTAAGACAGCATTCACCACAAGATATGGACTGTATGAGTATACCGTTATGTCATTTGGATTGACTAACGCACCTGCCTATTTTATGAACCTGATGAACAAAGTGTTTATGGAGTTTTTGGATAAGTTCGTCGTAGTGTTCATCGATGACATTTTGGTTTATTCAAAGAATGAAGAGGAGCATAAGGAACATTTGCGTTTGGTTTTGGAGAAATTAAGGGAACATCAGTTATATGCCAAATTCAGCAAATGTGAGTTTTGGTTGAAGGAAGTTGGATTCCTCGGACACGTTATATCCGGAGAAGGTATAGCAGTTGACCCCACAAAGGTTGAGACCGTAACCGAATGCGAAGCACCAACAACAGTTGGAGAGATCCGGAGTTTTCTTGGACTCGCAGGATACTACCGGAGATTCATTGAGAATTTCTCAAAGATGGCGAAGCCTATGACGGAGTTGTTGAAGAAGGATACTAAGTTCAAATGGACTGAGGAGTGTGAGGCTAGTTTCCAGAAGTTGAAGAAACGATTGGTTACCTCACCAGTGTTGATATTGCCAGATCAGACCAAGGATTATGAGGTGTATTGCGACGCTTCACGTCGAGGACTTGGAGCAGTGCTTATGCAGGAAGGGAGAGTTGTTTCGTATGCATCACGACAACTGAAGCCTCATGAGTTGAATTATGCCACGCATGATTTGGAGTTAGCAGCCGTAGTGCATGCATTGAAGACGTGGAGACATTTCCTCATTAGAAATCATTGTGAGGTGTACACGGATCATAAGAGTTTGAAGTACATTTTCACTCAGAAGGAGTTGAACCTCCGACAGAGGAGATGGTTGGAGCTCATCAAGCATTATGACATGAGATTGCATTACCATCCCGGAAAGGCTAATGTAGTAGCTGACGCATTGAGCCGTAAGAGCCATGCCAATACGATAATGACGGGGAAAATACCCAAGGAGTTAGCAGAAAACCTTCATGAGCTATGTTTGGAAATAGTTCCGAGAGGTTATGTAGCCGCATTGGAGATTCAATCAACATTGATGGATAAGATCAGAGAAGCTTAGAAATCTGACAAAGAGATTTCTGCTATAAAGGAGAAACTTAGCAAAGGAAAAGCAAAGGGATTTCGTGAGGATGAGCACGATACCCTATGGTTTGAGGACCGTGTTTATGTGCCCAATGACCCGGAGATCAGGAAGTTGATTTTGCAGGAGGCACATGATTCACCGTATTCGATTCACCCAGGGAATACCAAGATGTATTTGGATTTGAAAGAAACATTTTGGTGGACCGGAATGAAGAAGGATATTGCAGCATATGTGGCAGTTTGTGACGTATGTCAGAGAGTAAAGGCAGAGCATCAGAAGCCGGCAGGATTGTTACAACCATTGCCGATACCCGAATGGAAGTGGGATAAGATAGGCATGGATTTTATCACAGGACTACCCAGGACGAAAGCAGGGTATGACTCGATATGGGTAGTAGTTGATCGTTTGACGAAGGTAGCACATTTCATTCCAGTTAAGACCACTTACACCAGTGCTAAGTTGGCAAAGATATACATGACTAGGATCGTTTGTTTATATGGAGTCCCGAGGAGTATCGTATCAGATACCAGTTTCGTTCCATGACAACAGTAACGAAGTTGGAGACCGTCAATTCTTTGGACCAGATTTGATTAAGGAGTCAGAACGGAAGGTTAAGTTGATTCGCGATAGGCTCAAGGTAGCCCAGTCCAGGCAGAAGAGCTATGCAGATTCTAAACGCAAGGAGACATTTTACGAAACCGGAGACAGAGTTTAGCTTCGAGTATCCCCACTTCGAGGAGTTAAGCGTTTTGGAGTTAAGGGAAAGTTAGCACCGCGTTTCGTTGGACCATTTAAGATCGTGAAACGTATGGGAGAAGTCGCTTATAAGTTGGAATTACCAGAAGGACTGTCAGGAGTTCATGATGTATTCCATGTTTCTCAGCTGAAGAAATGTCACGCCGAGATGGCGGAGGTACCGCTAAGAGATACAGTGCCATTAGAAGCGATTCAGTTAAAGGATGACCTAACATATGAGGAGAAGCCAGTCAAGATTCTCAATTATGCCAGTAGAGTTACTCGCAGCAAGGTTATCAAGTTTTGCAAAGTTCAGTGGAACCACCATTCAGAGGATGAAGCCACCTGGGAGAGAGAAGAAGATTTGCTCAAAGACCACCCTCACCTATTTTCTAGCCAACCCGAATCTCGAGGGCGAGATTCATCTTAAGGGGGGTAGGTTTGTAACATCCCAAATTTTCAATTTGGAATGTTATACACTAGATCATATGCATATCATATTTTCTTGCATTTTGGTTGATCCTAGAAATTTCACGCAACTCAAGGACCCTCGGAGAGAGTTGGAGATTTCGTTATTTTCATATTTGAGAGTTCTCTCGAATTTTGAAAATAGGATCATTTGATTTATTTATTTTATCTTCAATAATTTTTCCGGTGTCAAAATATATGAGAGAGGGAATAATATGACTTTCCCAAATTTAGGAAAAATGAAGATATAATAAATAGATCAATTTTGCTTTCCGGTGTTTATTTGCATTTTATTTGGATAGGGAAAAATGCGCGTTTTCGAAAATTGCATTTTAGGTCCGGAGAAAAGTTCATTTTGTTCGGCTCATTTTTAGGAGTCGGGGAAAATTTACTTTAGATTTTTCGGAGTTCGTTTAGATCCCTTTTTGTTTTTTTTTCTGCGCGAGGAAACTATTTAAAAAAAATGAGCAGCACCTTGGGCCAAAGGCCCAAGCCAAGCCACCTACCGCCGCGCTCCCAGGCGCCAGGCGCCGAGCCAGGAGCCGGTCGGCCGCCGCCGCCTCTTGCTAGGACCGAATCCTTTTAGGATTCTAGGGTGCCCCCTTGTCCCTTTTCCTTATTCCGTTTATTTTCTAGATCTTTCCTACTCCTATTCTAATTCCTTGTCCTCTACCCCAAGTAAACCCCTCCCCTCCCCAATATAAATACCCAAGCACCCCCCCTCTAAACACATCAAATCAAAGCTCTCCTCCACACCGCGCCTTACCGCCGCCGCAGCCGCATCACACCGCGCCCTGCGTCACCGCCGCCGCGCCGCCTCACCCGCGCCGCCACCCCACACCCCCCGCCGCCGCCGCACCTTACCGCCGCCGCGCCGCATCCACACCGCGCCCTGCGTCACCCGCGCCGCCACCCCACACACCCGCGCCGCCGCCGCACCTTGCCCACGCCGCCGCCCTACGCCGACGCCGCCGGAGCCCCGTTCACCGGAGACCTCGCCAAGGTTGCCCCGCGCTACATCTATTCTTTTTCTCGGATCGTTTTCTTCTAATCGTTCCGATTCTTTTCTTCTCTAAACCGTTCCGGTTTTCTAGATCGGTTTTTCGTTCGGTTTTCTTTCTCCGAAACCCTAGATCGGATTCGTTTTCTTCTCCGATTTAGTTGCTTTGGACCGTTCGCCGGACCGTTCGTCCTAACGAACGTGATCACCGGATTCTTCTAGGTTAACGAACGTCCGTTCGTTTAACCGTTCTTCTTTTTCTTTTCGTCGGATTTATTCCGCGATCGCGATCTCAGATCCGATCTTCTTTCTAGTTTTCTTTTCGCTCGTTTATCGGAATCAGGTGATTCAAGCGCCTGGAGTTTCGTCTCGAAACCGCCGTTCCGTCTAATCAACTTGAACAAGCTTTTGTTACAGTAAAATTTTGACCTAGTTTCAACTTGCTAGAACCGAGTTGTTTTCTTCCGCCGTTTGTTTTTCGTTCTTTCTTTGCAACCGGAGTTCTTAAGTTGAACTACCTGGTTCGTTCTCTTGTTCGAGTTTTACCTGTGCATTAGATGAGTACTTATTGTATGCTTGTTGTTTGTCTGTGATAGATTACCCGGATTGCGCCGCTTGTTACTTCGAAACCCTAGGACTCGCGGATCATCAGCAAGGCAAGTAACACTTTGATCATACCTTTTCTACAACCCATGTTTTATTGCATTAGATCAATCCTCACACATTGCATGATTAGGATCTAATTAAATTGTGGGATGGGAAGTAGATGAGGTAGTACCTATTACCTGTATTATTATGAAACCTTTGGGAGTTACTTCTACGTTTGCTTATTATGCCATGCTATGCTAGTAGACGTGGATTGGGTGAGTGATATCCATGACAGATGTGAGATTGATAATTTTAATGGTTTATCTAAGGTGGCAACTTAAACACACATCTGGTGGATTGAGGCACCTGATGTCTATCAGGACTTGCCTGTTTTTTTTGACCGCCACCCAGGCTCAAAGGGATCATAAGATCTATTCATGCTAGAAACTTCCGTGTGCAGCCACAAGCTATATGGGCTCTGCATAGTTGACTAAGTTGTGCGAACTCTTACGGGGTGGACTAGCAGATGTAGGGGATGTAGGTGTACCGGTCTACCCCACATGTAAGGTGCTAGTGCTTCTGAAAGACTATGTCTCGGTCATCCGTTTCTCAAACACCATGTAGTCGAGAAAACAAACGGGAGGCGATCGAGTCATGTGGGGAAAACTGCGCAACCTCTGCAGAGTAACAAACTAATCATGATTAGCCGTGTCCCCGGTTATGGACAACTTGAGTATCTAGTACTTGAATATCATTGTGAATCTCAACATGTTACTTCTAATTAATGTTATTGGGTTTTAATTACTTTTAATTGGGATTGAGAATGCTGTCAACCATTCTCAATGTTTCACAACCACCATGATAGTAAATAAAATTTATTCCTTTGCAGTAGGGAAAAATTGGCTTTACGCAAAAACTGTAACCATAGAGCTTTCCACCATCCATATATGCATATAGTATAGTTGTTTCATTCCATTACTCTCTATGTGTTATTTTGCCAGCATATTCCATGTGCTGACCCGTTTTCGGGCTGCAACGTTAATGTTGCAGACTTTTCAGACGACGATTGAGGTGCGTTTAGGTCGTGGCCCTATACTCAGTGATGCCGCTGGAGTTGATGGACCCATTTATCTTCCAAGTCTTCCGCTGTTATCTTTAGAATATGGCCATAAGTCATATTTATTGTAATAAGTTCTTTTTCAGCCATCGATGTAATAAGTGTGTGATTGCAACTCTGCTATAAAACCTCGATGTACTGTGTGGTGTCAGCATTACTGATCCAGGGATGACACCGTAGCACAGTAGACGTGATCCATTCGGGTCAAGTCGCTACACCGGTCAGCGGAAGAAGCCATTCAAGGCTCAAGGCGAATTGAGACGAACCATCCAACCTGGACAGGATATTGAGCCAACCATGCTAGATTCATGGCCACCCCGATAAACCAGCTAATCATACCAACAGAAATTGCTGGGTCTTTAAACAGGCCGGCAAACTCAACGCCGAACATAGGGGGAGGAGGCCGCCAAGCGACAGGGATGACGGAAAGGTTCACCAATGAAACACTGGGGGTCAGAAGCAATCTCCACCCGAGGATCATCTATTCCTAGAACGGAAATAGCAAGCTGGCTTCCGCTGCCCACTCCACACACCTACAAAATTTGTACCGCGCATACATCATTACGCACTCGAGATACCATGGGCATTGGCGGAAGCACAATACGGACAAGCCTGCAAGCACTCTAGTAACTTTCTTTTATTACTTATTATTTTCTTCCTTCGCTATCCTTTAAAAACAGCTGAAGAACAGGATAAACATCTGAAACTAGCTCTATCGGAGTCCAGATCCGTACACCCACCCAAGGGGCTACTTCCATCAAGGATTCCCCCCACTGAGGACTGGTGGCGCAGACGTGCGACAGCAGGTCCAAAATAACTTTTTGTAGACCGCACTCCCTATTTCTTGAGCCTGTACTATGCATGTTCCTCCGCCTCCAACGCCGAGCATGTCAAATAGCCGGGCGGATGGCTTATATATATATATAGGGTCGCGCTATTCATCACCCTGGGTGAGGAATAGTTATTCTTCACCCCCTTCTATTTTACCAACAATGCACCATAATTTTACGTTCCGTAAGTTTTGTCTTATTTCCAACGCAAAAAGACACCGTAAGAAAATATATAATCGCCGTAAAAAATATTTTATGTTATGTAAAATTGCAAGCGTAAAAACATAGTCTAAAATACACATAAACTGCAAATTTTCTTGTCTTATGACCTATATTTTTATTTTCTTATGTCAAATTTTACGTAGTGAATCAATAGGAATGTAACTATTTAAATTCCAAACGTAATTTAATTATGAAATGATCGTAAGATTACGTCGGGTGAAGAATAACTTATTCTGCACCCTGGGTGATGAATAGTAACACTATATATATATATAAACACTATTCTGTATAAACACTATTCTGATCACGGGATCAGAATAATATTCTGATCACAACATGAACTTCCCGAGTAACGCGTCTGACCTTCCCCGAGTACTAGGTTGAACTTCAGCTAAAAGGTGTCCAAATGGGGCTTGTGATATACCGTTGGATAGCTATTGACATCAGCATCATGACCCAAGTTAAATTTTTGGCAAAATGTAAGCAGTTTAAGAGCAGTTTTGAAAACCGTTTTTTCTTCATACAAAAAATGTGAATCGTATTTTCGATCGCATTTTTAAACCGTTTATCGGAATGAGGCAAATAATATGGCACTGGAAAACTGCTGCAAAACAGCTCCTTCCACATGTTGAAAGTTTTCTCTAGTTCCCTACGGTTAAAGAGTAATTCGGAAAATCATAGAATTTTGCAAACTGAACACCCGAGTTTGTATTTTCGATGCCATTTCTAAACGGCTAATCCAATTGAGGCAAATAATATGGCGTTGGAAATCTTATGAAAATGCGCTACTTTTTCATGTTAAAAGTGTTTTCTAATTTTGAACGGTTTAAAAGTAATTTAGAAAACGGTACAAGTTTTACTGAGTTCGTATTTTCGAGGAAAGTTTTTAACCGTATGTCCAAATGCAGCAAATGATATGGCATTGGAAAGCTTGAAGAAATGTGAAACTTTTTGTATATATCGTTTCTCCAAATTCATTACGGTTTTATGTCAGTTTTGAAAATGGCTAAAACCGTATTTTTTCATAATTTCTACAAACTTTATCGGAATGGGGCAAATAATATACTGCTGAAAAGCTACGAAAAATTCTAAACTTTTTCATGTTGATGGTTTTCTCTGAATCCTGGCCATTTTCAAGTAATTTTGAAAACGGCAAGATCGTGCATTATGCCTTTATCGCGAAACAGATTCTTCAAATATGCACCACGTGAAGAACTTTAACTTCTCAGCGTGTGTGCTTGAACTTCACTCAGTTTTTCACGTGTGTTTTTTCTCGTAGATCTCCATCCACTGCAAGTAGCTCTCCATCCATTCACCGGAATTGAGCATGTGATATACCGATGGAAAGCTGTTGTAAACACGCAAGTTTCTCGTGTTGATCATCTTTTCATACTCGCGACGATTTTAAAAGTTTTTCATCTAAAATTCATTCAGCGTAGTAGTTAAACTTCCTGCTGTTTTCACGTTGAACTTCTGTGGCGTATTTTTGTTTGTAATTTTCTCATCTATTCGTTAGTGTTACACAAATAATATTCCTTTTGTACAAACGTCTCTCACAATAATTTATTTAACTTTCTCTGACCGAGGACTTGAACTTACACAAATGATATTCCCGTCGTTTTGAGGTAAATTAGAAAATGGCGAGATCATGATTTATGCGTTCATCGCGAACGAAAATGCACTGTGTGAATTAGTTGAACTTCTGGGGCATGTTTGTTTGAATTTCACTCTGTTTTTGACGTGATGTTTTTTGACGTGTTGCTTTTTGCACCACGTGAAATTGTTGAACTTCTCGAGCATGTTTTTTTGAACCTCACTCTGTTTTTGACGAATTGTTTTTTGCACTGCGTGAAGTAGTTGAACTTCTGGGGCATGTCTATTTGAACTTCACTCTGTTTCACTTTATTGTAATTTTCTTATATGAAATACACACCATGTAGTACTGAACTTTCGGCTGTTATCACTTTGAACTTCTCTATGGTTTGAGAGAATTATTTTAAAACACAAAAAACAACATGTTTTTTATGTATTTTGGACATCTAAATACGCGGTGAACCTCTCTCACAAATTTTTTTTGAACTTTTCCTCGTTGAGCAATTGAACTTCTAGCAACCATTTTTTTCATTTATGAGTTGTTTTTAAAAGTGCAAAAAATGGCATTGTGTTTCTTATTTTTTGAATAGGTAAATCCTATGTTTTAATAAACTCTAAACTTTTGTGTTATTTCAATTTGAACTTCACCTTTTTATATTTTTGAGTAAAGAATTGTATTGGATTTTTCTATGGAAAAAATCGAACATGGAAATACAAGGTGAACCTCTCTCGCAAGAATTTTTGAATTTCTCCGGACAGAGCACTTGAACTTCTTTCAACAAACTTGAACTTCTCGTTGTTTCACTATGAACTTATGTCGCATTTTTTATACGTCGAATTACACGCAATTGGAGGTCGGTCGTCCTGCAATATAAATTCCAAACCGTGCACGGAGATGCACGTGAACTTCTTGCAATAAATCTGAGTTTTTTTATATACTTCGAACTTCTGTGTTATTTCAGTTTCAACTTCTTAGTCACATTCTTAGAAAAGAAATATGTTTTTAAATAAGCGTCAAACATTTTTTTGTAAATTGTACTTCACCGTTTTATTTTTCTTAGAGACGGTAATAATTTGAGTTTCTCGTATACATCGAACTACTCCTCTATTTTAATTTGAACTTCGTCATTTTTATTCTTTACTAACAAGGACAATCTAAGTTTCTTCATAAATATCGAACTTCACTATTTTGTAATTTGGACTTCTTGGTTTATTTCTTTTACCATCAAAATATCCTAGTTTTGTAATAATTATTGGACCCCCTCCACATTTATTAAATTTTGATTTATTTGTTAAAACTTAGACACAAACGGGAGAGGGAATTATGTGTGCATAAAGTGGGTAGCAATTTCCAACTTCCCCTCCTCGAGCACTTGAACTTCTAGCAAGAAATGTTTTTCATTTTTACGAGTTGGTTTTAAAAATGCCAAAATGGCATTGGTTTTGTTTTTTGTTTTTCGAACATGTAAATCTTAGGTTTTAATAAACTCCAAGCTTCCATGTTATTTTAATTTGAACCTCACGTTGGTTTTATTTTCTATTAGTGGTTAGAATCCGAGTTTTTAATAAACATTGAACCACTCCATTACTTTAATTTGAACTTCTAGGTTTCTTTTAGAAACGGGATATCCATTTTCTATTTTTTTGTTATTTTAATTTGAGCTTCCGTTGTGGAAACTTGTTGAACATGAGAAACTTTTTGAACTTTCTCGGTCTGTGCACTTGAACTTCTAACAACAAAATTTTTGGACTTCGCATTTTTACTCCTATTTTCTCATACGAAACACACACCATTCAATACGTGAACTTCCGTCTGTTGTCAATTTGAATTTCTCTCTAATTCACTTTGGTAACGAAAAAAATCTATACAAACATCTGGGTGTATCTTTTTTTGCTTTTTATATTATTCTCAAACTGTGGGGTTTATTGAATTTGAAGTTCTAGAGTTAATATTTTTATGGATGACCCTTTGATAACAATTCTTTTAAAAACTATCTTTTTATTGGATTTGAACTTCAGTCAACTTTTTCTATAAATGATAGGGAATTAGGGAAAATCTATTTTCTATATACTTTTTCAAACTCTTGGTTTTTTGACCTATTTGTGAAAACGAGAAAGTTATGTTTTTCTTGTAAACATGGAACCTCTTTTTTTTATTTAAACATCTTCGCCTTTTTGAACTGCTTTGTTTTCTAAATCTAAATTCTTAGAAAAGCCCCCTTTTTTAAGAAACAACTAAAGTTACTAAAAAATTAAGAATTTTCTATTTTCTAAGAACTTAATATGTTGTATCTTTTGTGAATTATTTTGTTTTTTGTATGACACTTTTTATGCATTTTTTTGTTCTCAGTGAGATGGCCTAGGCAGCTCTTTCTTTGGATGAAATTCTTCTGTATGTTATACCTCCAAACTTAGAATTTTCTGAAATGTGAACTTCACATGCTTTTGAAAAACAAAAAGTACACATGAGAATAGACACACGATGTACAAGACGAATTCGTAGTACACACAACACTATGCGCTAGTACACGCATGCACACATTACGCTGGTGGAGGCACTTGGACGTAGTGCGATGGAGTTGTGGGTGCGAGTCGCGTCACATCGGCGTTAAGAGGTTCATTAATTTTTATACATGAACTTCTATACTATTTTCTTCACAAATTCTACTGCTTGTGTTCTGAAATGTCAAAATACATACATGGTAGTAATATATGAACTTTTGGGGCAATAATAAATGACTTCTACAATACATTTTTTGTGTTTCTACTAGCAGTGCATCAGTGAATAATGGAAATTACAATGTGTCCCGAGGTCCCAAAATATAGGATACAAAATACTGAGAGCAAGTGAATTGCTCGATATAAGAGGAAGGGCTCCCTTTAGATTCTGTGAGCAAAGGATCCACTGCCACTTAGACAGGCTGACACATTTTTTGTTGTCTGATAGAAGTTAAGTTTGTATTGCATGCTAATATTTAGTAGATGGATCTCTAAACTTTCTATCTCTATTTTTTACTGAATTTCAGTCGCATTAGTAGTAGTATGGCAGCAGGAGCTCACCCTGTTTTAGCCATAGACCTTGTGCGTCGTCAGAAGATGAGGCGAGGCATGAGGGCGGGTAGGATCCTCACAAACCAGTGTACAGCAGTGCAGCAAGCCCACACGGTGGTGGATGAAAGCCGCAGGTCAGGGAGTCCATTGCTCTGTGATGCAGTGGCTAGCATCCCCGCGGGCGGAGGAGTAAGCTCTCGACCTACCACTTTTTCACAGCTCGAACTTCAACATATTAGTGTTCACGCGTCCACCACCTCCTCCCACATCCTGTAAGCTAGTTTCAGGGAAGCGGAGGGTGCAGGTGTCAGGTGGGATCTCTGTGGCGCACAACAACAACGAGATGCACGCAGCGGTGCGCGACAGTTGGGCCACAACTCACATCGGACAGCGGGGGGCGGCGCTTCGGGACGAGTTGCCAGATTCCGGTGTCCCTCGGTCTACTCAGGTAAAGCGGCAAGATCTCGGCGTCCGGCGTCCCTCGGTCTACTCAGGTAAAGCAGCGAGATCTTGGCGGCCGGTGGCGCGTGGGAACGAACCAACGGGATCCTAGGTGTCGTCCACGGTAGGTAGGGTGGGATGGACGTGGAGATGTCCGTGGTGGTCGGGAAGAAGCCGTGTCGGGGTTGGGGATGAGGCACAGGGATCTCCGGCTAGAGGAGTGGGAGGTGGCGGAAGAAGTCGGACCGAAGTTGGGGGAGGAGGGCCGCCGGGGGGATCCGGGGAGAGGTCACGGTGGCGGGAGGATTCGGGTAGTGGGCGCTGCAGCGGGGGTGTCCGGGGAGGCATGCTGCGGCGGTTGCAGGACAGAGTGCGGCAGATGCGCGGAGCGGGGAGGTTCAGGAGGACCTCGTCGCACCTATATGGGGCGCCTCATGATCCAAATAATTATTCTAATCCTGGGATTAGAATAGTGCTACTCTCTCTCTCTATATATATATATATATATCATAAGTAATCATTGGCATATCGCTTAGTTACCAGTAAACAATATCCGAACTAATCATCTGTATTGTTTTCCCGACAAATATGGCTCCTACGGTTATTTCACAGAAATACCGGCATAACCTGCCAGGGGCTCGGTGTGGAAACAATTGAGTTGCCAGTAAAAGTCCGAACAGCTCTATAGCATACTTCGGCGTCGCAAGTTTGGCCTTATATGCATCAGCTCTGAATCATTGTCTTGGGTCAATAGTTGGGTTGCCCGACTCCTGTGCTTGCTACCCTATGTTCCGCTCTATCGGCTAGGGTAGTAAAGAGAGAACTACTGTGATTGCGCCCTGGTCTAAACAGGACGAGCACCTTAGTAGAGAAAGCCGAAAACTGACTGTCATAATGCGGCGTGAGCTGGTCAACCACTTGACGACTTATTGGAATCTTTAGCGATTCTCCTTGTCACACGAGGGATCTTTTTCAGATCAAATATGTAAGGCACCATACGCCACATACTTACCAGGGGCTATGTCGTAGACCCACCATAAAACTCCTATGGCTAAGTGAAAGTGTTAACGCCTTATAGTACGATTGCCTGGTTCGCCGCATTATCACCTCCTTTATGGACCAAGATGTTGGATAAAGAGTGATTAAACGCTTTTCCGAACACCCCCGTACTTCCTACGAGGGGGCTGAAGCCGACGACTGGAAAACTTTCAGATTATATCAAAACAGCCGCACGGGAGGAATTCAGGCTTTTAAGCAAAACATAAATAGATTAACTATAAAATTGTCTTTTACAATTTTCATACACCTCACTAAAACATTATGTCTTTTGAGCACTGACCCTCTATAAAGCGGGCGGCCCCTAGGATGTCATCAAAATAATGCTCCGGTTCCGGACGGTCCTTGCCTTTGGGTGGACCCTTCATCGCAACATCGATGGCCTTCATCTTCCCCCAGAACGTCTTGACTCGGGCAAAAGCCATCCGTGCACCCTCAATGCATGTGGACCGCTTCACAGCGTCGATATGCGCCACATGGACCGCTTCACAACGTCAACAAGCCTTTGCACCAAACCGAAATAGCTATTCGGAACAGGCTCGATTGGCCACAACCGGATTACGACATCCTTCATGGCAGCGCCGGATATCCTATGAAGTTCGGCCCATTGGGACATCTGTTCATTAAGCAACAGAGGGTGCTTTGATGTGCCAAACTGCGACCAAAAAATATTCTCTGTTGCATATCCATCTCGCGCTTGTTAATACTGCGCCACATCGGCAGAACTCTTCGGCAAGTCCAAGAACTCATCCGGAGAACTCCATACCTGGTTAAGCTGGGCATAGTTCGGGTCACCGAACTTAGTTTGCAGCAGAAAGGGCTTTCCAGCCGCAATCTCCCTCGCCTGTCGAACCTCCTCATGGGCTGCTCTGCATTCTGAAGCAGAAAGGGCTTTCCAGCCGTTAAGGCTTTACTCTCCTTCTCCAGAAATTCACAGCGGCCGGTAGCATTCTCCAGTTCGAGCGTCATCGTGGATATCTTCTCCTCATATTGGCTCCGTGCAGCTTGTTCAGCTTTTAATTCATCTGATGCCTTTTCAGCAGCAGCATTGCTACGCGGGGCCTGCTCCTTGGCCCGGGCCAGCTCCTCTCGAAGAACTTCAACGGCGGGAGCACCATCTGCAGCCAAATCTCAGCATCATGCTTATACCACAAAAATGTATGAGGATTACCCCGAATACATACCTTGTGACTCGTCCAGACGCATATTGATTAAAGCAAGATCATCCCCTGCCACATCAAGATTCCGCTGCAAATCGGCAATCTCCATAGTCCGGGAAGTGGCCAAGGGGGATGCAGCCTGTGTTCAAAGCTCATCAGGTTAGTCCTCAAACGATACTTTTCGATCCTCCGTTTGCTTCCCAGTGGAAGCCAACCTGAGTATCAGGGGCTACAACCTATACACAGGCGCATCTTGGCAAATGAAACATAGCTGAAAACATTATGTCACAAACCTTGAAACCCTTCACTAGGCTCATGAAGGCTTCATTTAATCCGCTCTTCGTGAACGAAATCTTCTCAATCACTATACCCATCAAGGTACGTTGTTCCCCCGAGACAGATGCTTTCCGCAACATGTCCCGCGATATATCCGGAGTCTCCGAGTTTCCCGAAGCTGCTCCAGGAGCACAATCATCCTTTGAAGGAATATGTTCACCCATCTCCAGAATCACTGTCGGCTGCGAACCAGTCAGTCCGGGACCTTTGTTATCATCAGCCCCGAAATCTCGGATGGTCGGTGCTCCACCTTCAGGTACCGCCTCTTCTGTCCCTTGCGTAACTTGTTGGTCAAAAGGGACCCTCCACGATGACACTTCAGAGTCATCCGCCTTGTTGGGTGAGGAGGTTGGAGGAGGCGTCTCGCTCTCCATCATCTCTGGGAAGAGACTCCCCGAAGAAGAGGATCGCCCAGAAAAACTCTGTGCCGACCTGTAAAAATGCATGAATGTGTTACGTATATCTTTGGTAACAGCAACGGAGCAGGAGGCTATCAAAGTACTTGGGATTCTCTTATGGTTTGACCGAGGGCTTGTCCCCTTGTTGGAGCTATTTAATGGCATCACTTTCCAAACCTAGGGCGCTCGACGGTGGCATCTTGCCCTTCTTGGAAGACCGCCCCTCCCAATGTTCGAAGGTGACCCTTTTTCTCCTGCTTGGAGAAGGGATACTAGGTCCTTTTTCGCCTCCATCTTCGGGTGAGGAAAGGTCGATTTCTCCGGACTCAGTGTCCGACTTGCCTCCGGAACCAAGGTCATCTTGGGCCTTCTCGCCCTCCCCTGACGGTGCCTGCTATGGCGCTGAGGCCAACATCCTTGTTAACATAGGAGTAGTTGAGTCTTTGGGAAGGGGAGCCGGACACCTAATCAGTTCCACCTTCTTTATCCAGCCCTGAAAAAGGATGATACTGTTGGTATCTTGCCACTGGGTATCTGGCTACAAGGTATTTTGTAAACGGGTACTTACCGGGGTATCCGGATGGTTACAGTCTAGGCCGACATCTTCGGTGGTATCCAGCCATTGCCTTCGTTTCCCAAAGAATAATCTCCACATTCCCTCGTGTGTAGTGCCAAAGAAGTGCTGAAGAGTTCACGACCCCTCTGGATTGAACTCCCATAGGTGGAGAGGGCGTCGCTGGCACGGCAGGGTCCGACGAACTAGCATTACTTGAACGACGTTGGCTATGTCGATGTCCCACTCAATGAGGCTTCGGATGCGACTCTGCAGTGTTCGCACATCATTCGTTGATCCCCAATCTAGCCCCTTGTTAATCCACGATACAAGATGAGTGGGGGGCTGGATCGAAACACGGGCGCAGTTGCCCACTTGGAGCTGCGGGGCTCGGTAATATAGAATCACCCCTGCTGCCACAGATCGGAAGATTTAGCGAAGGATCCTTTCAGCCAAACGGCGCTAGCAAGCTTGCTCACTGCAGTGCTGCTGCACTCGACCTGCTCCCCCTCTACCACTTGCGGCTTCACATCGAAGGTCTTGAGCCACAAGCCGAAGTGCGGAGTAGTTCGGAGGAAGGCTTCGCACGTGACGATAAACACCGAGATAAGAAGAATAAAGTCTGGGGCCAGATCGTGAAAATATAGCCGGTAATAGAACATGAGCCCTCGGACGAAGGGGTTAAGTGCAAACCCTAACCCTCGGAGGAAGTGGGACATGAACATGACCCTCTCGCCAGATCTGGGGGTGGGAATAACCTGCCCCTCGGCAGGAAGCCGGTGATGGATTTCTGCGGTCAGGTACCTCGCCGCCTGAAGCTTTGCGATATCTTCCTCGGTGACAGAAGAAGCTACCCACCGGCCTTGACGGCTGCATCCAGACATGATTGGGGTTTATGGCGACCAAAACCCGAGTGTTGGAACTCGGGGTTGCAGGGGTCGAGCAAGAGGCAAGCGTGGAAGAAAAAGGCGGGTCTATACCCCTATATAAAGGCCGCAGATATCAAACGACTCCCCTTGGGCCTCAAAAACTTGCTTGTTTCCAAGGAGTTGTACCCAAGCGACGGTTGGGTTACCCACGTCCGGGTTGACAGGAATCCCTTAAAAAGGGAGGCACGATCTACGCTTGGATAAGACGCGCCAATAAAGCCACGTCTTGGGACGTGGGGCGACGGGCCGGCTAAAACGGTTCGCAAGTAGTGGCCAGGCAGGCGTGGTGTCATATTACCAAAAAGTGGTCGATGGGTTGAACTCGTAAAATATTATGTCCTCCGCGGTTATGTATACCAGACCGGATACAATCATCATTTGAAGATCAACTAGGAGTTCGAAAAGGGGAACCCGCCTTGCAATGCCGAAGACAATCTACACGCCAGACTCCTCGTCATTGAAGCCAGGTTTAGGGGCTACTGAGGGAGTCCTGGACTAAGGGGTCCTCGGGCGTCCGGCCCATTATCCATGGGCCGGTCTGATGGGCTATGAAGACATGAAGGCCGAAGATTGTACCCGTGTCCGGATTGGACTCTACTTGGCGTGGGAGGCAAGCTTGGCGACCGACCATGAAGATTCCTTCTTATGTAACCGACTCTATGTAACCCTAGATCCCCCCCCTCGGTGTCTATATAAACCGGAGGGGTTAGTCCGGAAAGGATATATTCATTACTATAGTCATACAGGCTAGGCTTCTAGGGTTTAGCCATTACGATCTCGTGGTAGATCAACTCTTGTAACACTCATATTCATCAAGATCAATCAAGCAGGACGTAGGGTATTACCTCCATAGAGAGGGCTCGAACCTGGGTAAACATCGTGTCCCCCATCTCCTGTTACCATCGATCCTAGATGCACAGTTCGGGACCCCCTACACGAGATCCGCTGGTTTTGACACCGACATTGGTGCTTTCATTGAGAGTTCCACTATGCCGTCGACGAAAGGTTCGATGGCCCCTTCAATAGTCTGTAATGACGCTGTCCAAGGAGAAACCTTCCTCCCCAGGAAGATTTTCGTGTTCAGCGACTTCGTACTGCGGGCCAACTCGCTTGGCCATCTGGAGCAGATCGATAGCTACGCCCCTGGCTACCAGGTCAGATTTGGAAGCTTGAACTACGTCGCAGATATCCATGGAGACTTGATCTTCAGTGGATTTGAGACCGCAGCGATCGCTCCCCCTCGCCCCGATGAACATGACTTAAATTTGTCATCGGACCAGATTCAGGAGATGGCTCCTGTTGTTGTAATGGCCTTAGAACCAGAGCAGATCGTGCCATTCGAGGCCATGGAGTCCACGGCGCTAGAGCCGCACGCAGACTCGACACCCTGCAATATTTGCGCCAACGGAACTCCGGACTCGTCTCCGGACCATGTACGCTTGCGGACACCGAGCTAGATCGGTTATCGATCTTCGAATTCAGCGCCACAGACATTTTTTAGCACTCACCTTTGGGCGATGTGCTAAACTCTTTAAAGAACCTGTCATTCACGGGAGACTCATAGCCGAACTATGTCCGGCTCGAACTAGGGGCTGACGACGGAGAATTTTGCTTCCCACCCGCCACCCACTTCATAGCCACTGTCAAGGACTTAACCGACATGCCCGCTCCTGGCTCCGCAGACATTGACGGTATAGACGACGATGCCGATAAGGAGCAAGGCCAACACCCGCCAGTCATCAGGCGCGGGACGGCCACCCCTTCACATGACGTGTACATGATCAATACACTTAAAAAGCCTCGCGGCAAAGACAAGGGAGATCCAGTTAAAACTCCTGAGTCACAGTCTAAGTTTCGGCGCCCCAAACGCCGCCCCAAGTCATGCCGTAGCAACAATGGCATGGGAGAAAATAGTACTCCAGACGGCGCCGAAAGCAATGAAGACCCTGTGGGAACAACATCCGAGCAGGAGGAACAGGAAAACGGGCAAGCCAGCCCCGATGAACAGGCCCTGCCCAGCGATGGTTCGGAGGAAGACAACTACCTTCCGCTCTCCGAAGATGAGGTAAGCCTCGGCGATGATGACTTCATCGTACCCGAAGAGCCCCTCGAAGTGGAGCGCTTCAAGCGTAGGCTGATAGCTACGGCAAGGAGCCTGAAAAAGATGCAGGAGCAGCTTCAAGCTGACCAATACATACTCAATGACAGATGGACCAAAGTCCTGGTCACCGAAGAATACGACCTTAGTAGCCTAGCCAAAGGCCACCCAAAGCACAAATTGCTATACCAGTCCGATGAAGGGGCGTTGGAGCCCATACCATCGTCACACAATGTGGCAGGTCGCCGGCAACTCTGTCCGAATAAAGAGACAACTCAAGCCTAACACCAGACCGCCCCACCTCACCGTAAAGGCAGGAACAACGCAGGTCACGATTACCCAGACGACCTGCAGAGAGACTTGGACAATAGAGCAGGACACGCAAAACCGATCTACGGATCGCTAAAGCATGCTTCGACACGCGACGACGGCTACCTATTCGGACGTGTCAAACCTCGCCATGCCCGAGCCGAAAACCGCAAGGGGACTCCTTCAGAGTTACGTCGCAATGTGGCCCAGCATAGAGGCGCCGCACACCCGCTTTGCTTCACTGATGAAGTAATGGATCATGAATTCCTCGAAGGATTCAAACCCGTCAATATTGAATCATACAACGGGGCAACCGATCCCGCGGTGTGGATAGAAGATTTCATCCTCCACATCCATATGGCCCGTGGGGACGACCTCCATGCCATTAAATACCTCCCACTAAAACTAAAAGGGCCAGCTCGGTACTGGTTAAACGGCCTGCCTGAAAATTCCATAGGCAGCTGGGAGGACTTGGAAGAGGCCTTTCTCGATAACTTCCAAGGAACATATGTCCGGCCACCGGATGCCGATGACCTAAGTCAAACTGTCCAACAGCCCGGATAATCAGCCAGGGAGCTCTAGACTCGGTTCTTAGTCAAAAAGAACCAAATCGTCAACAGTCTGGACGTGGAAGCCCTTGTGGCTTTCAGACACGGCGTCCGGGACGAATGGCTTGCATGCCACCTCGGCCAAGAAGGACATAAAACCATGACAGTCCTCACTGCTCTGATGACCCGCTTTTGCACGGGAGAAGACAGCTGGCTCGCTCGTAGAAGAAATAGCGCCAGCAACCAGGGCACCTCCAAAATCCGAGAGGGCAACGACAAGCCACGAGGAAGCAAAAACAACAGTCGCAAGGACAATGAAAGATCAGGCGACACGACGGTTAACGCCGGATGCAGCAACCCCAAGCCCGGTCAGCGGAAGAAGCCATTCAAGGCGAATCGAGAAGAACCATCCAACCTGGACAGGATATTGGGCCGACCATGCCAGATTCATGGCCACCCCGATAAACCACCTAATCAAACCAACAGAAACTGCTAGGTCTTTAAACAGGCCGGCAAGCTCAATGCCGAACATAGGGGGAGGAGGCCGCCAAGCGACAGGGATGACGGAAAGGTTCACCAACGAAACACTGGGGGTCAGAAGCAATCTCCACCCGAGGATCGTGTACTCCTAGAACGGAAATAGCAACCCGGCTTCCGCCGCCCACTCCACACACCTACAAAATTTGTACCGCGCATACATCATTACGCACTCGAGATACCATGGGCATTGGCGGAAGCACAATACGGACAAGCCTGCAAGCACTCTAGTAACTTTCTTTTATTACTTATTATTTTCTTCCTTTGCTATCCTTTAAAAATAGGTGATGAATAGGATAAACATCTGAAACTGGCTCCGTCGGAGTCCGGATCCATACACCCACCCAAGGGGCTACTTCCATCAAGGATTCCCCCCACCGAGGACTGGCGGCCCAGACGTGCGACAGGAGGTCCAAAATAACTTTTTGTAGTCTGCACTCCCTATTTCTTGAGCATGCACTATGCCTGTTCCTCCGCCTCCAACCCCGAGCATGTCAAATAGCCGGGCGGATGGCTTTTATATATATCATAAGTAATCATTGGCATATAGCTCAGTTACCAGTAAAAAATATCCGAACTAATCATCCGTATTGTTTTCTCGACAAATATGGCTGCTACGGTTATTTCACAGAAATACCTCGGCATAACTGATACGTCTCCAACATGTCTATAATTTTTTATTGTTCCATGCTATTATATTATCTGTTTTGGATGTTTATGGGCTTTATTATGCACTTTTATATTATTTTTGGGACTAACCTATTAACCTAGAGCCCAGTGCCAGTTTCTGTTTTTTCCTTGTTTTAGAGTATCACAGAAAAGGAAAATGAAATGGAGTCCAATTGACCTGAAACTTCACGAAACTTTTTTTTTGTACTAGAAGAAGCCCACGAAGTATCGGAGATGGACCAGGAGAGTCCTGGGCTGCCCACGAGGGTGGGGGTGCGCCCACCCCCGCTGGGCGTGCCCCCTGCCTCGTGGACAGCCCGGAGATCCACCTACGTACTTCTTCCTCCTATATATACCCATATACCCTAAAAACTTCGAGGAGCACAATAGATCGTGAGTTCTGCCAGTAGAAGCCTCCGTAGCCACCAAAAGCCAATCTAGACCCGTTCCGGCACCCTGCCGGAGGGGGAATCCCTCTCCGGTGGCCATCTTCATCATCCCGGCGCTCTCCATGACGAGGAGGGAGTAGTTCTCCCTCGGGGCTGAGGTTATGTACCGGTAGCTATGTGTTTGGTCTCTCTCTCTCTCGTGTTCTTGAGGTGATACGATCTTGATGTATTGCGAGCTTTGCTGTTATATTTGGATCCTATGATGTTTCTCCCCCTCTACTCTCTTGTGATGAATTGAGTTTTCCCTTTGAAGTTATCTTATCGGATTGAGTCTTTAAGGATTTGAGAACACTTGATGTATGTCTTGTGTGGGATACCCGTGGTGACAATGGGGTATTCTATTGATCCACTTGATGTATGTTTTGGTGATCAACTTGCGGGTTCCACCCATGAACTTATGCATAGGGGTTGGCACACATTTTCGTCTTGACTATCCGGTAGAAACTTTGGGGCACTCTTTAAAGTTCTTTGTGTTGGTTGAATAGATGAATCTGAGATTGTATGATGCATATCATATAATCATACCCACGGATACTTGAGGTGACATTGGAGTATCTAGGTGACATTAGGGTTTTGGTTGATTTGTGTCTTAAGGTGTTATTCTAGTACGAACTCTATGATAGATCGATCAGAAAGGATAACTTTGAGGTGGTTTCGTACCCTACCATAATCTCTTCGTTTGTTCTCCGCTATTAGTGACTTTGTAATGACTCTTTATTGCATGTTGAGGGATAGTTATGTGATCCAATTATGTTATTATTGTTGAGAGAACTTGCACTAGTGAAAGTATGAACCCTAGACCTTGTTTCCTAGCATTGCAATACCATTTGTGCTCACTTTTATCATTAGTTGCCTTGCTGTTTTTATATTTTCAGATTACAAATACCTTTATCTACTATCCATATACCACTTGTATCACCATCTCTTCACCAAACTAGTGCACCCATACAATTTACCATTGCATTGGGTGTGTTGGGGACACAAGAGACTCTTTGTTATTTGGTTGTAGGGTTGCTTGAGAGAGACCATCTTCATCCTATGCCTCCTACGGATTGATAAACCTTAGGTCATCCACTTGAGGGAAATTTTCTACTGTCCTACAAACCTCTGCACTTGGAGGCCCAACAATGTCTACAAGAAGAAGGTTGTGTAGTAGACATCAAGCTCTTTTCTGACGCCGTTGCCGGGGAGGTTAGCACTTGAAGGTATATCTTCAGATCTTGCAATCGAATCTTTTTGTTTCTTGTTTAACACTAGTTTAGTTTATAAAAATATGGAATTGAGTTTGCCTCATATGCTTCATCTTTTTAATATCTATCATGAAAATAAGATTCCAATAATTGTGCTCAAGTGCTAGAAGAAGAATGCATTAGAATGTTTGGCAGTAAATATTTGAATGATGAGAATGATTGCAATGTTGTTAGTATGAATTCCTTGAATATCCATGATGCTAATGATATGCAAAGCCACAAGCTTGGGGAAGCTATGTTTGATGAAGATGATATTTTTTGCCCCCCAAGTTTTGATGAGCAAATTTATTATGATGAAAGCATGTCTCCTATTTATGATGATTATATTGATGAAAGTGGATTTGGAGATGTCATGACTTTATTTAGTGATGAATCCACTATTTCGGAAGAGGTTCCAGTTGATTATGAGAACAAAGTTGCTACCTATGATGATTATTGTGATGACACGTATGCTATAAAGATTAATGATAACCATGAAACTTGTCATCATGATTTTAGTTTTCAATTGGATTATGCCTCACATGATTGTTATTTTGTTGAGTTTGCTCCCACTACTATTCTGAATGAGAAGAATTTTGCTTATGTGGAGAGTAATAAAATTTCTATGCTTGTAGATCATGAAAACAATGCTTTAGGTGCTGGTTATATTGTTGAATTCATTCATGATGCTACTGAAAATTATTATGAGGGAGGAATTTATGCTTATAGGAATTGCAATAATATCAAGTTTCCTCCCCATGTGCTTAAAGTTTTGAAGTTATGCTTGTTTTGATTTGCTATGCAAGTTGATTCTTGTTCCCACAAGTTGTTTGCTCACAAAATCCCTATGCATAGGAAGTGGGTTAGACTTAAATGTGCTAGTCATATTCTTCATGATGCTCTCTTTATGTTACAATTCTTATCTTTTATGTGAGCATCGTTGAAATCATCATGCCTAGCTAGGGGCGTTAAACGATAGCGCTTGTTGGGAGGCAACCCCACTTTATTTTTGTTCCTTGATTTTTTTTCCTGTTTAGTAATAAATTAATCATCTATCCTCTGTTATGATTGAGTCTTTATGTTTTAATTAGCGTTTGTGCCAAGTAGAACCGTTGGGAAGACTTGGGGATAGTCTTGTTGATCTTGCTGTAAAAAACAGAAACTTTAGCGCTCACGAGAATTGCTGCCATTTTTATTGGAGAGTGATATTTAGTTAATTATTTTTGCAGATGATTAATAGATAAATTCCTAACTTCCAGCAATTTATTTTAGAATTTTTGGTGTTCCAGAAGTTTGCGTTAGTTACAGATTACTACAGACTGTTCTGTTTTTGACAGATTCTGTTTTTCATGTGTTGTTTACTTATTTTGATGAATCTATGGCTAGTAAAAGAGTTTATAAACCATATAAAAGTTGGAATACAGTAGGTTTAACACCAATATAAATAAAGAATGAGTTCATTACAGTACCTTGAAGTGGTGTTTTGTTTTCTTTCGCTAACGGAGCTCACGAGATTTTTCTACTTTAAGTTTTGTGTTGTGAAGCTTTCAAGTTTTGGGTAAAGATTCGATGGACTATGGAATAAGGAGTGGCAAGAACCTAAGCTTGGGGATGCCCAAGGCACCCCAAGGTAATATTCAAGGACAACCAAAATCCTAAGCTTGGGGATGCCCCGAAAGGCATCCCCTCTTTCGTCTTCGTTCATCGGTAACTTTACTTGGAGCTATATTTTTATTCGCCACATGATATGTGTTTTGCTTGGAGCATCATTTTATTTTCTTTTGTTTTGCTTGGTGTTTGAATAAAATACCAAGATATGAAATTCTTAAATGTTATAGAGTCTTCACATAGTTGCATAATTATTCTACTACTCATTGATCTTCACTTATATCTTTCGGAGTAGTTTGTCATTTTCTCTAGTGCTTCACTTATATCCTTTTAGAGCACAGTGGTGCTTTTATTTTATAGAAATAATTGATCTCTCATGCTTCACTTATATTATTTTGAGAGTCCTTTAGAACAACATGGCAATTTTCTTTTTAGGCATAATAAAAACTTTCATATAAGTGCATTGAGTACTAAGAGAAGTTTGATACTTGATGTTTGTTTTGAGATATGAAGATGGTGATATTAGAGTCATGCTAGTTGAGTAGTTGTGAATTTGAGGAATACTTGTTTTGAAGTTTGTGATTCCCCTAGCATGCACGTATGGTGAACCTTTATGTGACGAAGTCGAAGCATGATTTATTTATTGATTGTCTTCCTTATGAGTGGCGGTCGGGGACGAGCGATGGTCTTTTCCTACCAATCTATCCCCCTAGGAGCATGCGTGTAGTACTTTGTTTCGATAACTAATAGATTTTTGCAATAAGTATGTGAGTTCTTTATGACTAATGTTGAGTCCATAGATTATACGCACTCTGACCGTTCCACCATTGCTAACCTCTCTAGTACCGCGCAACTTTCGCCGCTACCATAAACCCACCATATAACTTCCTCAAAACAGCCACCATACCTACCTATTATGGCATTTCCATTGCCATTCCAAGATATATTGCCATGCAACTTTCCACTGTTCCATTATTATGACACGTTTCATCATTGTCATATTGCTTTGCATGATCATGTAGTTGACATCGTATTTGTGGAAAAGCCACTGTTCATAATTCTTCCATACATGTCACTCTTGATTCATTGCACATCCCGGTACACCGCCGGAGGCATTCACATAGAGTCGTATTTTCTTCTAAGTATTGAGTTGTAATCATTAAGTTGTAAATAAATAGAAGTGTGGTGACCATCAATATTAGAGCATTGTCCCAAAAAAGAGAAAGGCCAAATAAAAAAAGGAAGGCCCAAAAAAGGGACAATGCTACTATCCTTTTACCACACTTGTGCTTCAAGGTAGCACCGTGATCTTCATGATAGAGAGTCTCTTGTTTTGTCACTTTCATATACTAATGGGAAATTTTCATTATAGAACTTGGCTTGTATATTCCAAAAATGGGCCTCCTCAAGTGCCCTAGGTCTTCATGAGAAAGCAAGTTGGATGCACACCCACTTAGTTGTGTGGTGAAGATGGAGCATAGCCAGACTATATGATTTTGTAGGGATAGCATAACTTTCTTTGGCCATGTTATTTTGAGAAGACATGATTACTTTGTTAGTATGCTTGAAGTATTATTATTTTTATGTCAATATTAAACTTTTGTCTTGAATCTTATGGATCTGAATATTCTTGCCACAATAAAGAGAACTACATGGATAAATATGTTAGGTAGAATTACACATCAAAAATTCTGTTTTTATCATTTACCCACTCAAGGACGAGCAGGAATTAAGCTTGGGGATGTTGATACGTCTCCAACGTATCTATAATTTTTGATTGTTCCATGCTATTATATTATCTGTTTTGGATGTTTGTGGGCTTTATTATGCACTTTTATATTATTTTTGGGACTAACCTATTAACCTAGAGCCCAGTGCCAGTTTCTGTTTTTTCCTTGTTTTAGAGTATCGCAGAAAAGGAAAATCAAACGGAGTCCAATTGACCTGAAACTTCACAGAACTTATTTTTGGACTAGAAGAAGCCCACGGAGTATCGGAGATGGACCAGGAGAGTCTCGGGCTGCCCACGAGGGTGGGGGCACGCCCACCCCCCTGGGCGCGCCCCCTGCCTCATGGACATCCCGGAGATCCACCGACGTACTTCTTCCTCCTATATATACCCATATACCCTAAAAACTTTGAGGAGCACAATAGATCGGGAGTTCTGCCGCCAGAAGCCTCCGTAGCCACCAAAAGCCAATCTAGACCCGTTCCGGCACCCTGCCGGAGGGGGAATCCCTCTCCGGTGGCCATCTTCATCATCCTGGCGCTCTCCATGACGAGGAGGGAGTAGTTCTCCCTCGGGGCTGAGGGTATGTACCAGTAGCTATGTGTTTGATCTCTCTCTCTCTCTCTCGTGTTCTTGAGGTGATACGATCTTGATGTATCGCGAGCTTTGCTATTATATTTGGATCCTATGATGTTTCTCCCCCTCTACTCTCTTGTGATGAATTGAGTTTTACCTTTGAAGTTATCTTATCGGATTGAGTCTTTAAGGATTTGAGAACACTTGATGTATGTCTTGCGTGGGATACCCGTGGTGACAATGGGGTATTCTATTGATCCACTTGATGTATGTTTTGGTGATCAACTTGCGGGTTCCGCCCATGAACCTATGCATAGGGGTTGGCACACATTTTCGTCTTGACTCTCCGGTAGAAACTTTGGGGCACTCTTTAAAGCTCTTTGTGTTGGTTGAATAGATGAATCTGAGATTGTGTGATGCATATCGTATAATCATACCCATGGATACTTGAGGTGACATTGGAGTATCTAGGTGACATTAGGGTTTTGGTTGATTTGTGTCTTAAGGTGTTATTCTAGTACGAACTCTATGATAGATCGATCAGAAAGGATAACTTTGAGGTTGTTTTATACCCTACCATAATCTCTTCGTTTGTTCTCCGCTATTAGTGACTTTGGAGTGACTCTTTATTGCATGTTGAGGGATAGTTATGTGATCCAATTATGTTATTATTGTTGAGAGAACTTGCACTAGTGAAAGTATGAACTCTAGGCCTTGTTTCCTAGCATTGCAGTATCGTTTGTGCTCACTTTTATCATTAGTTACCTTGCTGTTTTTAAATTTTCAGATTACAAATACCTTTATCTACCATCCATATACCACTTGTATCACCATCTCTTCGCCGAACTAGTGCACCTATACAATTTACCATTGTATTGGGTGTGTTGGGGACACAAGAGACTCTTTGTTATTTGGTTGCAGGGTTGCTTGAGAGAGACCATCTTTATCCTATGCCTCCTACGGATTAATAAACCTTAGGTCATCCACTTGACGGAAATTTCCTACTGTCCTACAAACCTCTGCACTTGGAGGCCCTACAACGTCTACAAGAAGAAGGTTGTGTAGTAGACATCAACAACCTGCCATGGGCTCGGTGTGGCAACAAATGAGTTGCCAGTAAAAGTCTAAACAGCTCTATAGCATACTTCGGCGTCGCAAGTTTGGCCTTATATGCATCAGCTCCGAATCATTGTCTTGGGTCAATAGTTGGGTTGCCCGGCTCCTGTGCTTGCTACCCTATGTTTCGCTCTATCGGCTAGGGTAGTAAAGGGAGAACTACTATGATTGTGCCCTGGGGTAACCCGGACGAGCACCTCAGTAGAGAAAGCTGAAAACTGACTGTCATGATGCGGTGTGAGCTGGTCAACCACTTGACGACTTATTGGAATCTTTAGTGATTCCCCGTGTCACACGAGGGATCTTTTTCAGATCAAATATGTAAGGCACCATACGCCGCATACATACCAGGGGCTATGTCGTAGCCCCACCGTAAAACTCCTATGGCTAAGTGAAAGTGTTAACGCCTTATAGTCTGATTGCCTGGTTCGCCGCATTATCACCTCCTTTATGGACCAAGATGTTGGATAAAGAGTGATTAAACGCTTTTCCGAACACCCATGTACTTCCTACGAGGGGGCTGAAGCTGATGACTGGAAAACTTTCAGATTATATCAAAACGGCCGCACGGGAGGAATTCAAGCTTTCAAGCAAAACATAAATAGATTAACTATAAAATTATCTTTTACAATTTTCATACACCTCACTCGAACATTATGTCTTTTGAGCACTAGCCCTCTATAAAGCGGGCGGCCCCTAGGACGTCTTCAAAATAATGCTTCGGCCACAGCATACTGCATCCAGGACGGTGAGTTATACAGGAAGCGGCCAAATGATGTTTCACTGCATTGCATCTCCAGGGAACAGGGGAAGGAGCTGCTAGCCTACATGCACGGCGGGGACTGCGGGCACCACTTGTCGTCACGAACCCTCATCGGAAAGGCATTCCGCAGTGGGTTCTACTGGCCTACGACTCTCAATGACGCAGCTGAGCTAGTGAAGTCCTGCGAGGCCTGCCAATTCCACGCCAAGTAGATCCATCAGCCAGCTCAGGGCCTCCAGACCATTCCACTCTCGTGGTCGTTCGCAGTCTGGGGACTGGATATCCTGGGCCCATTCCCTCCGGTGCTTGGGGGCTATCGATACCTCTACATCGCCATCGACAAGTTCACTAAGTGGGCGGAGGTGGAAGACGTCTGCATCATCCCAGCTGGCTCTACGGTCAAGTTCATCAAGGGTCTCGTGTGCCGTTTCGGGGTCCCCAACCGCATCGTCGCCGATAATGGTTCGCGGTTCACCAGTAATCTCTTCAAAATGTACTGTGCTAACCTTGGAGCGCAGATCTGCTACGCTTCGGCAGCGCACCCCCGGAGCAATGGTCAAGCCGAACGCGCCAACGCAGAGGTCCTGAGAGGCCTCAAGACCAGGACCTTCAAGAAGAAGCTCGAGGCCTGCGGTAGGGGCTGGCACGACGAGCTCCAGTTCGTGTTGTGGTCCATCCGCACCACCGCCACGAAGCCAATGGGCGAGACCCCATTCTTCCTCGTCTACGGAGCAGAAGCGGTTCTCCCTCACGAGGTCATGCATCGCTCCACATGGGTCCTGGTGTTTGATGAGACGCAGCGGGACGCCATGCGGAGGATGGACCTCGTGCTGGGGGAGGAACGCCGCCGTGAAGCTGCACTGCGGACGGCAAGATACCAGCAGTGCTGTGGCGGTACCACTGTCGCAGCGTCCGCTCCAGGACACTCGAGGTGGGTGACCTCGTCCTGAGGCGGGTTCTCTCCAGGGAAGGATGCATAAGCTCTCACCCATGTGGGGGGGCCCGTTCAAGGTCGTCCATGTCTCCAGGCCTGGCGCCGCACGCCTGGAGACACAGGACGAGGTACCCATCCAGAACGCGTGGAACATCCAGCACCTCCGGAAGTTCTACCCATGAAGCAAGCCCCAGCGCCTGTGAAGCAAGGCCCCGTGCCTGTGAAGGTCTCCGGCCATGACACTCTCACGTAATAATGAGTGGGGTTGTACATGCCCCGGAGTCTCAGGAGTGCCGCCCTCGGGCCTCGGGGGCTCCCTCCCACGTCCTAGTGGCAGCACTTAGCTCCGCGCTGGTGAGAAGACATGAAGACTAGACTAGGTGCCCGACGCGGCTTTTCATTTGCTTTCTGTATTTGGCTCGCCTCTTTTAATTGAAGTTTGCTTCTGGTGTTCTTCACTGATTTGGTTTCGTCGCCTTCTGCCTCCGTTTCCGTCTTCAGTTTAGCCTGTACTCTCTCTCGCATTCCTCACGAGGGGGCTGGACGGGTGCCCTCGAGAGCCCCTCGTGAGCGTTTTTCCTTTTTTTGCATTCGTCTGTTTTTCACGAGGCACCCTCGTTCGAGCTCACAAGCTGGTGCACCTCTCCTAATCCGTGCCACTCGGGTACCGCGATACGAAGCGCTGGGTTAAGGTCGACGGCGCCTGTGACCAAGGCTCGGGTGAACGATAAGCGTCTTAATGAATTTTTTGCAGTTCCTAAGCGCCTACCAGGCCAAGGAGGCCTCGGTAGGCACCAGGAAGCAAGCGCCTCATGAGGAGGAGGTTACTCCGAGCAAGTCAAGCTAAGTTATCCCTACATAAAACGACGTTGTTGCGACACAGCACAGGAACGATAAACATAGCATAATACTTGAGAAATCATAGTTCGTTGCACGCCCCTCGGGGGCCCATACTGGCTTCTTTATTAAAACAGGAAGGAAAGGAAGAACGAAATAAAAGCGGCGCATGCCCCTGCAGCGATCCGCAAGGGCGGGCTCTTGGTGCCATCCCGAGCTCAGCCAGACCCCTCCCTGCGCTTCACGAAGGCGTGGTGAAGAGACGACCCACTGCCGCTGTAACGCCCCAAGACCGACGCTTCAGAAAACTTCCATATTTTCGTGATCACCGTGTGTTTCTTTTGTGCTTGCTCTTTTATTTTCCTTCTTGCATCATCTTCATGATTTGGTTATATTGCATTGCCATGCCCATCTTTGTCATGTTGCATTTGTGCCTCTTGTCATTTTGCATTCTCATAATCATCATTTGCATTGTCATATTCATATGCATGTTACATTGTTGCATGCTCCACGTATGATCATGCATCATCACCTCCTCCTTCCTTCTTCATTCCTTCATTTTGGCAAGTGACCTTTTCCCCTTCTCCATAAATGTTCATTCTTTCCCTATTAATCTTAAACCATGCCTACACCCTCACTGACAATTTTCAGCTCATTGGAAGATGTTTTGGTTGGGTTCAAAAATGACTCAAGTTTGAATTAAATTCAAACTTGAATTATTTTTCTATCTCTAAAAATGTCCAGACCATTTTATTCAAATTGTGTATAAATCCAGGATCTTGTAAATATTTCTGTCCCAGCCTACTTCCTTCCTGATCTCCCTGTGCATTTCTGCTCTTGTTATTTCTGCCTGAAGAACTAAGGAAAAGAAATGAGGGGAGAAAGGAAGAGCAGCCCAGCAGCAGACCCCGCAGCCCACATGTTTCTCTCCTCAGCCGGCCCAGCCCAATGCCCCAAACGGCCACCTGCTCTGTTTCCCCTCCGTCTCCCTCGCTCCAGACACAGAGCGCTCGCGCCGTCGCGCTGTGAGCTCACGGACGTCGAAGCCAGCGACGCTCGCGTCCCTTTATAAGCAGAGCCCTCGCCCTAGGGTTCCTCCTCCTCCCTCTTTTTCCCTCCGCACCGCCGCCAGAGGTAAGGGGCATCCACGCGCCAGCTTCCCCGCCTCCAGGAGCCATTGCCGGCTCGGGCATGACCTCGCCGCCGACCTAACCCTTCGCCGTGGCCTCCCCTCCATCGCCTACTCGGTCGAGAACACTGCCCGGACCCATTCCGACGACGAGCCGCGCCCAGGGATCGCCAAGTCCGGCTACCTCCTCGTCGTCCTCTTCCTCCCCTGCTTCACGGACAGCGCCTTCCCTCGTCGCTTCCGCTCGTCCTCGACCCCGATCGACTACGCCGAGCAACTCACGGTGAAGCTCCGATCACCCCCATCTCCCTCTCTGCCCTCGGTTGACTGCATAGCCATCGTTCTGCGCGTCTCTGGTTTCGGCCGCCATGGTCGTGACCTCGCGCTCGAGCTCGTGCACCTCGCTGCACACCACTTCCGTCCGCACCACGCCGCCCGTGCAACACCCACACACGCAGCGCCTCGCCCCCGCTCGCGCTCATGCGCACTGCCGCATGCCTTGCCCAGCGCTTGCACGCACAACACCGAGGCTTGGCCGCCATGACTGAAAGCCTTGAGCTCGTGCTGCACCCGCCGTTGCTCCGCGCCCGCGCACACGCAGTAGCACCCATCCCCTGTTTCCGCACCACCGCCGGCTCACCACAGCAGCAGCTGCCGCTGCGTTTGCTCGCCGGCGATGCATCCGTGTATTAGCTGGAGAAGAAGACTAGGCCTTCTGCTCATTCAAAATGAGCTGAGATTCTCTTTGGCGCCAATCATAGCAGCATCTCAGTGGTCTAGGCCACGCAATCCTACAGAGGAACCCCGAGATCGAACCTCCACAGCAGCGCATTCTTTTTCCTGTAATTTTGCACCTTCAGACTTTCAGAGCTTCACGCTGCTTCATCTACGGCCAAACCCGTTCAGCATCATGTATCCCTTCTAGTGCAACTGGTTAATCACACAGGCATACATGCAGGAGGTCTTGTGTTCGAGTCCTAGGCATCCCAATTTTTGCCTCTTATTTATCTTTTGCACAACACACAGCCAGACGCTTGGGCTTGGCCCGATTCTGTTGTTGCTGTTGCCTTGCGTACAGAGCGCTCTATATCTATCTACCGCTCGCTGGTGTAGCCCGTGTAGCTCCAGTTTCAGCCCGTTTAGATTTTTTTTCCCTGTTCTGTTTTTTTCCTAAATATCCAGTGCATGCATATTTACAGCAAATGCCATCATTTTAAAATGCTCACAACTAAATGTACATGCATCCATATAAAACATGTTATATACGTAACTTGCTTAGAATTTTGCCTAGTTTCATAATATACCACTTTCATCCATGTTTAAAATGTCTAAATGTGTTGTTTGAATTATTTTGCATAAATAGCATGATAAAATGCTTTATTTCATAACTAAATAACCGTAACTCTATTTTAATTAAACTTTATATGTAAATGGGGTAGAAAAATGTCTAGTTTATCATGGTGACTTTGCTTTGCATGTTTAACAACTATAAAATATGGTTTAGGGCAGAACAGTACCAAACCTAAAAATATGCACATGAGGAGTTTCCGGACTTGTTGTTTGTTGTTCCGGCCTCATTTAACCTTGCCTAGATAGGTAGTTTTACTTTGCTTCCCCTCTTGCAACGTTTAACAACATTTAATATTGTTGGGTACATAAACAAGATCAAACTAAATAAGCCATGTGGTGTTTCGTCAATATGCAAGTCGTTGCATATTGAGCTCCACTTATTTTGTAGGGTTGTTTGTGCACTTTGACATGCCATGCCTCATTAAACCGGACATGCATCATACTTGTTTGCGCATCGTGCTATGCTTATGTGATGTTTGTTTACTATGTTGTTTGCTTTCTTTCCGGTGTACTTCTGCTCGGTAATCCGGTAACGTTGCGTTTGTGAGGATCCGATGGCTACGCCCGCTTGTCTTCTTCATGGACTCATTCTTCTTCCTTGCGGGATTTCAGGCAAGATGACCATACCCTCGAAATCACTTCTATCTTTGCTTGCTAGATGCTCGCTCTATTGCTATGCCTATGCTACGATACCTACCACTTGCTTATCATGCCTCCCACATTGCTAAGCCAAGCCTCTAACCCACCTTGTCCTAGCAAACCGTTGTTTGGCTATGTTACCGCTTTGCTCAGCCCCTCTTATAGCGTTGTTAGTTGCAGGTGAAGATTGGAGCTTGTCCCATGTTTGGAACATGGTTATTTTGTTGGGATATCACAATATCTCTTATTATATTAATGCATCTATATACTTGGTAAAGGGTGGAAGGCTCGGCCTTATGCCTGGTGTTTTGTTCCACTCTTGCCGCCCTAGTTTCTTTCATATCGGTGTTATGTTCCCGGATTTTGCGTTCCTTACACGGTTGGGTTATAATGGGAACCCCTTGATAGTTCGCCTTGAATAAAACTCCTCCAGCAAGGCCCAACATTGGTTTTACCATTCGCCACCTAGCCTTTTATTTCCCTTGGGTAGGCCTGCCCAACAGTCATCTTTATTAAACCCCCGGGCCAGTGCTCCTCTGAGTGTTGGTCCAAACTGAGCGATGTTCGGAGCTACCAGGGGCAACTCTGGGCTGGCCTAGCTGACATCTGGCTCATCCGGTGTGCCCTGAGAACGAGATATGTGCAGCTCCTATCGGGATTTGTCGGCACATCTGGGTGGCTTTGCTGGTCTTGTTTTACCATTATCGAAATGTCTTGTGACCGGGATGCCGAGTCTGATCGGATTGTCTTGGGAGAAGGAATATCCTTTGTTGACCG
Source organism: Triticum urartu (assembly GCF_003073215.2). Lineage (NCBI taxonomy): Eukaryota > Viridiplantae > Streptophyta > Magnoliopsida > Poales > Poaceae > Triticum > Triticum urartu. Next base: position 422,375,019 of record NC_053028.1, read on the forward strand.
TGAGAGCTTGTGATGGGCTAAGTTGGGACAACCCTGCAGGGATTTGAACTTTCGAAAACCGTGCCTGCGGTTATGGGCATATGGGAATTTGTTAATGTCTGGTTGTAGAAAACCTGAAACTTATCTTAATTAAAATGCATCAACCACGTATGTAACCGTGATGGTCTCTTCTCGGCGGGGTCCGGGAGGTGAACACGGTGTTGGAGTTATGCTTGACGTAGGTTGTTCTAGGATCACTTCTTGATCATAGTTTCTCGACCGTGCCTTGCCTTCTCTTCTCGCTCTCATTTGCGTATGTTAGCCACCATATATGCTAGTTGTTGCTACAGCTCCACCTCATACCTTTTACCCTTCCTATAAGCTTAAATAGTCTTGATCGCGAGGGTGTGAGATTGCTGAGTCCCCATGACTCACAGATACTTCCAAAACCAGCTTGTAGGTGCCGCAACCAAGCTCAAGGAGGAGCTCGATGAAGATCGTGTTCGTTATGTTGTTTCCGTTTCCAGTTGATCAGTAGTGGAGCCCAGTTGGGACGATCGGGGATCTGTGTAGCATTTGGGGTAGTCTTCTGTTATTTTGGTTCCGTAGTCGGACCTTGATTGTATCTGGATGATGTAATGCTTTATTCATGTATTGTGTGAAGTGGCGATTGTAAGCCAACTATGTACCTCTTATTCCCTTATTCATTACATGGGTTGTTGTGAAGATTACCTCACTTGCGACATTGCTTTCAATGTGGTTATGCCTCTAAGTCGTGCTTCGACACGTGGGAGATATAGCCGCGTCGAGGGCGTTACAGCCGCCTTCAAAGCGGGCACGGCGGCTGGTCGTAACCGCCGCTGCTGGAGCAGTTGTCGGAGGAAGAGCCGCCATAGGTGGACAAGACATGGTCGGCCCCAAGGGCAGGTTCGCCCTCGTCCTCATCACGACCATCGCCAAGGCCGAGCACCTTCTCGCCGTCATTAACCTCGGGGCAGCACCCGGCGCGGCGACCATATTCCCCAAACACCCTCACGTAGAGGGTCGCGTCACCGTCATACTTGAAATGGAGGGTGCACCGCCTGCCCAGGCCGCGCGCGGGCAAACTTCTGCCAGCCGCGGGCCGGGGCTATGTTGCCCGCGACGGAGACCTCAACCGCGGCCCAGGAAGCCCTGCTATAGCAGTCATCCGCCAGTAGCCAGAACCCGCCTGGGCCTGAGGCCGGCAGCTCATCGGCGAAGAAGCACGGGAGCTGAAGCCAGTTGCTGGCCAGGTTCTCCAACCAGACGACGAACTCCGGCAGCACCTCCACCGAGTGGAAGCGTGGCCGGGGAGGCCGCGCAACCACGGCACGTCTCCCTTCATCAACCGGACTGCCATGACCGGAGCGACCCCTGCCACGCGAAGCGGCGCCGCCATGGCTACGCGGGGCTGCGACGGGGGTCGCGGGGTCCTTGCGGGGACGGCAGCATCCACGCTTGGGCACCGGAGAGCCGGGCCCCTCGCGAGGGGCCTTCCCCTTCTTCGCAGCGGAGAACCTCTTCGACGGCCATTGGTGTCACAACTGGCGATGGAGCAAAGGGGGAGAAGCGAGCGGAATGGGAAGGGATGGGCGACGGGGGCTCTGCGCCCTCCCCATTTATGGCAGAAGAAGGCCAACCAGTGCCCCCCATGATCATAGGTAATGATGGTTTTTCCTTGCATGCAGCAGGGACACGTCAAATCGGGAAGTTGCCGAGGTGACGTGGGGAAGCGGGGACGCCCATGTCCAATCAGTCGCCACGCGTCGACCAAGGCCGCAGGCTAATGGGGCCCGCGGCGCTCCGCACTTGCCCTTGGGCTTCGCCTCAAAGCCAAGCCCGAGCACGCCTTGGGCCCGGGGGCTACTGTCGGCGTTCTGGGAACAGGGGTCCCCAGACATGCCTGCCTACGGCCCACGGCATGGCTCTGCAAGCGGGCCCGTACGGCCCATCTTCACCAGCAAGGACTCAAGACCCTCACGAGGGGCCAAGCCTCGCGAGGCGGACGACACAAGACCTCCTTGGGAGCGGGCTCACCGGGCTGGCTCGCGAGGGGTGAAGAGATCGAGGTCAGGCAAACCTCGCGAGGTTCCAATGACGTAAGCCATGACGATCGAGACCAGGTGGGTGCCAGCATGCACAGTGTCCTTGTTTCCTCTTTGGTGCTAAGGAGGCAAGCGCAGACGCAGAGTACTGAGGCGTCAAGCAAAGGTTTCCATATCGGTGCAACGAGAGCAAGACCAGCAGGACGGCAACACGGAGGTCACCATGGAGCCCAAGACGGCGTCACCACTAGAGCCTTTGGCAGGCGAAGACTACTTTTGTCAGGATAAGTTGTACTAGTTGTCGCCTTTCGAATTGGCTGTTGTTGGCTCCCTTCCCGCTCAATATTTGGGGAGAGGACCAGGGCCTCTATAAATAGGACTAAGCCACCACCTTAGAGGGAGATTGACCCGGACAACCACAAGTTCATCCTCACACCCACCAAGCACAAGAACACCTCGCCTCAGGAGGCTGTTCTTCCCCTTGTACTGTTCATCCTTAGCCCAAGAGGCAATCCACCACACCACACTGGAGTAGGGTATTACACCACAATGGCCCGAACCAGTATAAATATTGTGTCCTTTGTGTTGCGAGCTCGTCGAGTTAGCCCTTGAGATCTTAGCGAAGCTAGGACGTGGATCGGTAGGGGGAGATCTTTGTGCGCAACCCAGTGTTCGAACCTTAAGGGTTTTGCCGGAACCCAAAATCCGACAAACGTAAGTAGTTCAGGATCACTTCTTGATCACTACTAGTTTGCGACCGTTGCGTAGTTTCTATTCTTATTCTTGTACTCGTAAGTTAGCCACCATACTATGCTTAGTCGCTTGCTGCAACCTCACCACTTATCCATTCCACACCCATTAAGCTTTGCTAGTCTTCATACCCATGGTAATGGGATTACCGAGTCCTCATGGCTCACAAATTATTACAACAACAGTTGCAGGTACAGGTAATGCGATGTCTGACGCGAGTGCGATGCTTGCTTGTTTGGAGTTCGTCTGCTTCTCCTTCTTTGGTCAAGGGTTAGGTTCCGGGTCGGGGAACCTGGGATTAGCAGGGTGGATGTCGTTCTTCTTTTTTGTTTGATTTCATCTGTAGTCGGATCCTGCTCTTCTGTATGATGGTTGCTATGTATTGATGTATTGTTGTATGAATGTTGTAACTTGTGGCGAGTCTAAGCCTTTATCTTGTATTCTCATCTATTCGGTACATGGTATGTTGTAGTGATATCCACCTTGCCATGCGCTCAAAATGCGGTTGTGCCCCAATCATGAATTCATCACGTGATTGGGATAGAACCGCATCTTGGGCGCTACAAGTTGGTATCAGAGCCTTACCGACTTTAGGGGCCCCCTTGATTGATCGAACCACTACCGTTGTTGAGTCTATAATAAAACTATTTTTGAGTCTAGTTTTATCGGAGAGTAGGAATTCTTTTTTACTCCTTATCCCCTTCGTCACTCTGGTGAGGACTCCTGACGTAAATGTTTTGACTTCACCCTCCTTTTTTCACTCAAATTTTTTTAGGATCACGCGGGTATTGTTGGATCGTTGTGATATCATTGTGAGGGAATTCTGTCTTGGTGCCTCCTAACATTTAGGGTTGTGGTAGTGTCCCGGGGAGTTGAGCTCCAAGGTGTTTTCGTCACAGTTCTTATTGTTTCGGTTCTGGAATACCAGAGTTCGCCGACATCGAAAACGCGTCTGTACTCTTTGTGGTGAGAGTAGTTTGACGACACCCAGTACTGGGGAGAGCGATCAGATGTATTGCCACAACTAGTATATCAGATGTTTTCAAAGGTCTGAGGTACATGATTTCTGAAGGTTTCTTGGTTATGTGTTAATGGATGGATACAGTTGGAGTGTAGGACTTGTTAGTTGTGTGAGATATTTGTGCCTCCCTGTATCCCCAACACCAGATTGCATAACTAGAAAGTTTCTGGAGTTAATAGGTGGGAATTCAAGTAGTTACCTAGGATATCTTTCTGACAGATGCATGATATGAGATTGGGGTTCGACGTCTAGTGGTCCGCCTGTCCACGGTCGGTTTTATAGTGGTCTCATTGTGTCTTAAAGAGTCTGTCGGTGTCCTGGGAACGGGGGTACCCAGACTTGCCTGCCTGCGGCCCGTGGCGTGCCTCTACCGGCGGCCTGATACGGCCCATCTCCATCAGCAACCACTCAAGACCCTCGGGAGGGGCCAAGCCTCATGAGGCGGACGACACATGACCTCCTCAGGGGCAACCACGCTAGGCTGGCTCCCGAGGAGCGGAGATATAAAGGTGGGGGCACCTCGTGAGGTTCGCGTGATGTGAGTCGTGACGACCGAAGCCAGGCGGGCGCCATCGGGCGCAGAGTGCCAGTTTACTCTTTGGTGCTAAAGAAGCAGGCGCAGGCGAGGAGTCCCGAGGCATCAGGCAAAGGTTTCCATATCGGTGCAACAAGACCAAGACCAGCAGGACGGCAGGACGGAGGTCACCGCGGAGCCCACAACTGCATCACCACCAGTGCCTTTGGCAGGCGAAGACCACTTTTTGTCAGGATAACTTGTACTAGTTGTCTCCCTTCAAAATTGGCCATTGTGGGATCCCTTCCCGTCTAACATTTGGGTAGAGGACCAGGGCCTCTATAAATAGGGCTAGCCACCACCATAGCAGGGACGGATCATGCGGACCATCCTCAGACATACCAGCTCGTCGAGCTCAAGAACACCTCTCCTTAGGAGGTTGTTCATCCACTCTACTAATTCTTCCTCAGCCCACGAGGCAATCCACCACACCACACTAGAGTAGGGTATTACACCACAACGGTGGCCCGAACCAGTATAAACCCTCGTGTCTCTTGTTCCTTGGGTTCGGCGAGCTAGGCCTTGAGATCGTTGCGAGAGTAGGCTAGGAAGAGAGAGATCTTCGTGCGCACCCCAAAGTTTGAATCTCAAGGGTTTGTCGGAACCCCGAATCTGACATTTGGCGCGCCAGGTAGGGGTGCGCCGAAGCTTCGCTCCTCCACCAGCTTCACCTCCCCGTTCGGCCCCTCATGGTCGGCGCCGCTCCTCCGGCTGGACCGACGGACGCCCGCAACGGTGCCATGGGGCTCAGGGCCCTCACCCCCGCCTTACGGCGGGTGCGGTGGCCGCACAAGTTCAGGCCGGAGATGCCACCCCGCTATGACGGCGTGGCGAATCCGTCGACCTTCCTGCTGGCGTACGAGGAGGCCGTTCTGGAGGCTGGAGGCGATGACAAGGTCATGGCCAGGATCCTTTGTGGCTTCTTGGGAGGAGCTGTGCGGCCTTTTCGTCACGCGCTTCGCGACGCTGGCGCCTGTTGCCGTCACGGCCATCCTCGGCGGCTCGCAGGCACCGCCCTTGTAAGTGCATTTAGTGCCCCTTAGTGATTTTGGTGTATTGAAGACTTATAGGTTAAGGGACTAATGCGTGTGTGAGTGTACATAGGTCTATAAGTCTATGAGGAGTTTGATATTTACAGGAAAAGTTGACCCCTAAAAATGAATATCTTCGACTGAAGATTTTGGTATTTCTGAAGACTTTCATGAAGACTTTGAAAGTGAAGAAATTGGTGTGTCCATGAAGACTTGATATTCATGCGAGGAATATGAAGCCTGAAGACTTTCGTTTTCATAGTTTTGTTTTTATCTTTCTTGAGTCATAGGAAACACCGTACTGTTAAAGGGGGTCGAGGAAATACTAAGGAAAAATTTCCATGTGATGCTCAACTCAAAATCCTACACCTACCAATCCCTTCGAGTGAAGCCATTGGAAATCTCATACAGTTCAGTCAATTTCTTCAGTGACAGAGACAAAGTTCTTCTGGTCTCTGAGGAATTTATCCTGACTGAGGAGTTAGGAATTCGCCAGTGCGGATTACCTACACAGTGAGGGACATGATAGCCCTGAGGATTTTGCTACTCAAAATTCCGACCGTTGCTGTGCTATGCGCCAGCTGTTCCAAAATATCTATCCACCTAACGGTCATATCATTGAAGGGCATTTATGTCTTATCATGTCAGGCTGCTCCCTAGGCTATAAATAGCCGCCCCCTACAACCACTAGCTGGTTGGCTGCTCCGAGAGAAACTGGCACTTGTCATTTGAGAGCAACCCATCCTCCGAGGACTTTGAGCGAAAATCATCAAGTGAGGAAAAACCAAAAACCCAAAACCCAAACACCTACAAACCCCAAGTGATTGAGCATCACTGAAGAGATTGATCCTGAGTGGATCCGACGCTTGTTACCTTTGAAGACTGTGCTTCTTCCAGATGGTTAGGCGTCATGGTCTAGAGCATCCAAGAGGAATTGTGGATCGCCGAGTGACCAAGTTTGTGAAGGTTTGGAAGTCGCCTGAAGACTTACCACGAGTGATTGGACGAGGTTTGTGTGACCTTAGTTCAAGGAGAATACGGTGAGGACTGGGTGTCTTGGACTAAGTGTCCTTGACTCGGTGTCCGGGACTGTGTGATCTCGAGTTTAAATACTCAACAGCTCCAACCAGACGTACAACTGAGACAGCAGTTGGAACTGGTCTACCAAATCATTGTCTTCACCAAGCTTACTGGTTCTATTCCCTCAACTCTTTCATTTCCTCATAACTATGTTGTGTGTTTGTTCATATCTGTGTTTGAAGACTTTGACTGAAGACTTTCTCAATTTCCTCAGTTCAATTTCTTCAGTCTGTTTGTCTTCATCCTGTGTTATCCTGTGATTACGCTTTATGTACTCTGTGCTTGTCTTCATTTCATCATGATGACTATGCTTGTATTCTGCTGTGTTTACTTTTGAGTACTTCTTCCGCTGCTAGTAGTTCCTCGCTAAGGAATTTCCTCACCGGCAAACTCCTTAGTGAAGAATTTCATAAAAATCGCCTATTCACCCCCCTCTAGTCGATATAATGCACTTTCAGCCCTCGGACCGCCATGTCAAGTAGTTCTTCCGCAAGATCGGTGCCGCCTCTGTGCAGCTGGGAGCCCCTCCAGGATGGGCGACGCCCAAGGCCGACCTCACCTTCGACTCAGGGGACCACCCCGCTACCATTGCTGGCTCGGGCGCGCTCCCAATGCTCTGCACACCCACCATCTGCAAGGTCGCCATGACCAAGACCCTCATCGACGGTGGAGCTGGCCTCGACATACTCTCCGTGGAAGCTTTCAGTTTGCTTCACGTGCCGCACAGCCGGCTCCACCCTACCAAGCCTTTCTCTGGAGTCGGTAGTGGATCCACCAGCCCCCTGGGGCAAATACGCCTCCCGATCACCTTTGGTACCCGAGACAACTACCGCACCGAGCTGATCGACTTCGACATTGCCCGCATTAGCCTCCCATACAATGCCATCCTCGGGTACCCTGCACTGGCTCAGTTCATGGCGGCGACCCATCCGGCTTACAACCTCATGAAGATGTCAAGCAGTAGCGGCGTCCTCACCATGGCTGGAGACACCAAGGAGGCTCTGACAGCCCTCAAGCTCGCTTTCAGGGCCCTCGCGGCAGCGCGCCCAGCCGACGAAGTTGCCCCGAGGGCTAAGGGGGCCGTGCCGACGAAGAAGAAGCAGATGTTCACTCAAGATCGGGCCGAAATGAAGCAAGTGATGGTCGAGGAGGACGTGTCCTCGGGGGCCACCTTCACCATAGGCGCCAACCTTGACCCTGATCAAGAGGAGGTAGAGGAGGCATTGGTAAAGTTCCTACGCGCAAACAAGGAGGTATTCGCCTGGGAGCCAAAGCAGCTGGTAGGGGTCCCAAGGGGGTAATTGAACATCACTTAAGGGTGTGCCCCAATGTGCGCCCTGTGAAGCAGAAGGCGTGACGGCAGTCCATGGAGAAGCAATCCTTCATCGTCCAGGAAACTCGCAAACTACAAGTGGCAGGCGTCATTCGCGAGGTCCGGTACCCGGAATGGCTGGTGAACCCCGTCGTCGTGCCCAAGAAAGGCGGGAAGGAACGCATGTGTGTCGACTTCACCAACATCAACAAAGCCTGCCCCCAAGACCCGTTCCCGCTCCCACGCATCGACCAAATCGTCAACTCCACCGCCGAGTGTGACCTGCTATGTTTCCTGGACGCATTCTCGGGTTACCACCAGATCAAGATGGCGGTGGAGGACGTGGAGAAGACGGCCTTCTTTACCCCGTGTGGGCTATACTGCTACACTTGCATGTCGTTCGGGCAACGCAATGCTGGGGCGACCTTCCAGCGGCTGATGCAGATCGCCCTAGGCCAGCAGCTAGGGAGAAACGCTAAAGCCTACGTCAACGACATCGTGGTAAAATCTCGGGAGGCAAGAACCCTCACTCAGGACCTCGATGAGACTTTCACCAGCCTGCGCTAGGTGGACCCGTAGCTCAACCCGGAGAAGTGCGTGTTTGGTGTCCCCTCCGGAAAGCTACTAGGCTCCCTCGTGTCGCACAGGGGGATTGAGGCCAACCCAGAGAAGGTCAAGGCAATATAAGACATGAGCCCGCCGCAAACTCTCAAGGAAATGCAGAAGCTTGCGGGCCGCATGACCTCGCTGGGGCATTTCATCTCCAGGCTGGGGGAGCATGCCCTGCCGTTCTTCAAGCTGATGAAGAACAAGGGCCCGTTTGAGTGGACCCCAGAGGCTGACCTGGCATTTCAAGACCTCAAGAGATACGTGACCAGCCCTCCGGTGATGGTAGCGTGTCGTCCCCTCGAGCCCCTGGTGCTCTACCTGGCCGCCACGCCCCACTCAGCCAGTGCGGCGTTGGTGGATGTCCGAAAGGAGCACCAGGCCAAGAGCGCGTCGCGTAATGCCGCACCTTCAGCCGGGACGGTGCGGCGCTGAGATGGCACCGCTAAAGTCACGACGACACTCGAGGATGAGCAGGCCCCACAAGATGACATTTCTGGGCTTGCGGAGGCCCCGATGGGTGACCAAGCTCCTAAGGTCCCCCCACCTCGAGAGGCGCCACAGACTCCATCGACGCTCCCGCCCTCATTGAGCACCCAGTATACTTCGTCAACACGGTGTTATGAGACGCAAGAGCATGATACCCCATGACACAAAAGCTTTTGCTTGCCCTCCTGGTGGCCTCACGCAAGATGCGTCATTACTTCCAAGGCCACCCAATTAAGGTCGTCTCGACTTACCCACTGGAGAGGGTGCTCCGGAGCCCCAACGTTGTGGGAAGAGTCGTTGAGTGGAACATCGAGCTACAAGCGTTTCAGCTGGATTTCAGCACAACCAGGGTCATCAAGGGAGCCGCCCTCGCCGACTTCGTGGCAGAATGGACCGACGCTCCAAAGCCCGAAGCAGGCGAGGGCCGATCGCTCTCGCCAGGAAGTGAAGCGCCAGATGACTGGGTCATGTACTTCGACGGCGCTTTCGCACGCCAAGGTGCGGGGGCTGGCGCTGTGCTCATCTTGCCCACCCAAGACAAACTATACTACGTCATGCAGCTCTGCTTCCAGTGGGGTGAGAAGGTCTCCAACATACAAGGGGATGATCGCCGGCCTCAAGGCTGCAGCAGCCTTGGGGTGAAGCGTCTCACCATCAAGGGCGACTCCTAGCTCCTCATCAACTTCTCCAACATGGTGTACGAGCCGAGGGACGAGCACATGGAGGCGTATCTCGCGGAGGTGCGCAAGATGGAGAAGCAATTCTTGGGCCTGGAACTACAACATGTGCCACACGGCACCAACAAGGAAGCCGATGAGATCGCCAAGAGAGCGTCAAGGCGCTTTCCCCAAGAGCCTGGTGTATTCAAAGAGCGACTTTTCAAGCCCTTCGCGGCCCCCTCGGCTGCCGAGCCTGCACCGCCTCAAGAGGAACTCCCCCAGCCACCAGCCTCAGGAGCCCCTACCTGTGGCCCGACCTCAGGATCACGCCTGCTCCTGGCGCTCGAGCCTTAGGAGGGGTGCTGGACCGAGGAGTTCAGGGCATACCTGGTGCAAGGAACGCTACCGAAGAAAGAGGTGGACGCGGAGCGCGTGGCCCGGCAGGCTACGACATATTGCATCCAGGACGGTGAGCTGTACAGAAAACGACCAAATGATGTTTCTTTATGATGCATCTCCAGGAAGCAGGGGAGCGAGCTGCTAGCTGACATATAGCATGGCCCGACAGGCTATGCCATATTGCATCCAGGACGGTGAGCTGTACAGAAAACGACCAAATGATGTTTCTTTGTGATGCATCTCCAGGAAGCAGGGGAGCGATCTGCTAGCTGACATACACGGCGGGGACTGCGAGCATCACTCGTCGTCGCACACCCTGGTTGGCAAGGCGTTCCGCAGCGGGTTCTACTGGCCCACGGCACTCAACAATGCAACCGAGCCGGTAAGGTCCTGCGAGGCCAGTTCCATGCCAAGCAAATCCACCAGCCGACCCAGGGCCTCCAGACTATCCCACTCTCGTGGCCGTTCACGGTCCGGGGGCTGGATATCCTGGGTCCGTTCCCTCGAGCGCCCGGGGGCTACCACTACCTCTACGTTGCCACCAACAAGTTCACCAAGTGGGCAGAGGTGGAAGTCGTCCGCACCATCCCAGATGGATCGGCAGTTAAGTTCATCAAGGGCCTCATGAGCCGATTTGGGGTCCCTAACCGCATCATCACCGACAACGGCTCGCAGTTCACTAGCAATCTCTTCAAGACATATTGTGCTAACCTTGGAAAGCAGATATGCTACGCCTCAGTGGCACACCATAGGAGCAATGGCCAAGCCGAGCGCGCCAACGCAGAGGTCTTGAGAGGCCTCAAGACCAGGACCTTCAAGAAGAGGCTCGAGGCCTGCGGTAGGGGCTGGCACGACGAGCTCCAGTCCGTGATGTGGTCCATCTGCACCACAGCCACCAAGCCAACAGGCGAGACCCCATTCTTCCTCGTCTACAGAGCTGAAGCAGTTCTCCCTCATGAGGCCAAGCATCGCTCCGTGCAGGTCCTGGCGTTTGACAAGGCACGTCAGGACGCCATGCGGGGGATGGACCTCGTGTTGGGGGAGGGGCGCTGCCGTCAAGCCTCGCTCCGGGCGGCGAGATACCAGCAGGCGGTGCGACGGTGCCACTGCCGCAACGTCCGCTCCAGGACACTCGAGGTGGGTGATCTCGTCCTGAGGCGGGTGCTCTCCAGGGAAGGGATGCATAAGCTCTCGCCCGTTTGGGAGGGCCCATTTAGGATTACCCGCGTCTCCAGGCCTGGTGCCGCGCTCCTGGAGACACAGGACGGGATCCCCATCCAGAACGCCTGAAACATCCAGCACCCCCGGAAGTTCTACCCATGAATCAAGGCCCGGTGCCTGTGAAGGTCTCCGTCCGTGACACTCTCACGCAATAATGAGTGGGGCTATACATGCCCCGAAGTCTCCGGAGTGCCGCCCTCGGGCCTCGGGAGATCCCTCCCACATCCTAGTGGCATCACTTAGCTCCGCGTTGGTGAGGAGACTAGACTAGGTGTAACACCCTCGATGCGACTATATCTCCCACGTGTCGAGGCGCGACTTAGAGGCATAATCGCATTGAAGGCATATGTCGCAAGTTTGGCAATCTTCACAACATTCCATGTAATATGAATAATAAGGGGGAGATAGCATAGTTGGCTTACACTCGCCACATCAATCAAGTACATAAATAACATTACATCATCCAAACACTCATGGCCCGACTACGGCGCCAAAATAAAAGATAACCCAACATGCAACACGGTCCCGATCACCCCCAACTGGGCACCACTACTGATCATCGGGAAAGGAAACATAGTAACGTTGAGAGTCTTCATCGAACTCCCACTTGAGCTCATACGCGTCACCTGGAGCGGAATCATCAGGCCCTGCATCTGGTGTAATAGTAATCTGTGAGCCACAGGGACTCAGCAATCTCGCACCCTCGCGATCAAGACTATTTAAGCTTATAGGTATGGCAAAGTAAATATATGTGGAGCTGCAGCAAGCGACTAGCAAGTATGGTGGCTAACTTATTCGCAAAAGAGAGCGAGAAGAGGAGGCAAAGCACGAGTGAGAAACTAGAGAACAACCTGCGCAAACATTACTCCAACACCGTGTCCACTTCCCGGACTCCGCCGAGAAGAGGCCATCACGGTAACACACTTAGTTGATTCATTTTAATTAAATAAAGGTTCAAGTTATCTACAACCGGACATTAACAAATTCCCATCTTCCCATAACCGCGGGCACGGCTTTCGAAAGTTCAATCCCTGCAGGGGAGTCCCAACTTAGCCCATGACAAGCTCTCACGGTCAATGAAGGAATAGACCTCCTCCCAATATGTTCCTGTTGGGGAACGTAGTAATTTCAAAAAAATTCCTACGCACATGCAAGATCATGGTGATGCATAGCAACGAGAGGGGAGAGTATGATCTACGTACCCTTGTAGATCGACAACGGAAGTGATTGGTTGATGTAGTCGTACGTCTCCACGGCCCGACCGATCAAGCACCGAAACTACGGCACCTCCGAGTTCTAGCACACGTTCAGCTCGATGACGATCCCCGGACTCCGATCCAGCAAAGTGTCGGGGAAGAGTTCCGTCAGCACGACGGCGTGGTGACGATCTTGATGTACTACTACCGCAGGGCTTTGCCTAAGCACCGCTACAATATTATCGAGGACTATGGTGGCTGGGGGCGCCGCACACGGCTAAGAATAAGATCATGTGGATCAACTTGTGTCTCTGGGGTGCCCCTGCCTCCATATATAAAGGACTAAAGGGGGGGTGCGGCCGGCCTAGGAGAGGCGCGCCAGGAGAGTCCTACTCCCTCTGGGAGTAGGATTCCCCCCCAATCCTAGTTGGAATAGGATTCGCGGAGGGGGGAAAAGAGAGAGAGGGGCCAGCCCCCTCTCCTTGTCCTATTCGTACCAAGGGAGGGGAGGGGCGCGCGGCCCATGTTGGGCTGCCTCTTCTCTTTTCCACTAAGGCCCACTATGGCCCATATAGCTCCCGGGGGGGTTCCGGTAACCTCCCGGTACTCCGGTAAAATCCCGATTTCACCCGGAACACTTCCGATATCCAAACATAGGCTTCCAATATATCAATCTTTATGTCTCGACCATTTCGAGACTCCTCGTCATGTCCGTGATCACATCCGGGACTCCGAACAAACTTCAGTATATCAAAATGCATAAACTCATAATATAACTGTCATCGTAACCTTAAGCGTGCGGACCCTACGGGTTCGAGAACAATGTAGACATGACCGAGACATGTCTCTGGTCAACAACCAATAGCGGGACCTGGATGCCCATATTGGCTCCTACATATTCTACGAAGATCTTTATCGGTCAGACCGCATAACAACATACATTGTTTCCTTTGTCATCGGTATGTTACTTGCCCGAGATTCGATCGTCGGTATCCAATACCTAGTTCAATCTCGTTACCGGCAAGTCTCTTTACTCGTTCCGTAATACATCATCCCGCAACTAACTCATTAGTTGCAATGCTTGCAAGGCTTAAGTGATGTGCATTGCCGAGAGGGCCCAGAGATACCTCTCCGACGATCGGAGTGACAAATCCTAATCTCGAAATACGCCAACCCAACATGTACCTTTGGAGACACCTGTAGAGCACCTTTATAATCACCCAGTTACGTTGTGACGTTTGGTAGCACACAAAGTGTTCCTTCGGCAAACGGGAGTTGCATAATCTCATAGTCATAGGAACATGTATAAGTCATGAAGAAAGCAATAGCAACATACTAAACGATCGGGTGCTAAGCTAATGGAATGGGTCATGTCAATCAGATCATTCAAATAATGATGTGATCCCGTTAATCAAATAACAACTCTTTGTCCATGGTTAGGAAACATAACCATCTTTAATTAACGAGCTAGTCAAGTAGAGGCATACTAGTGACACTATGTTTGTCTATGTATTCACACATGTATTATGTTTCCAGTTAATACAATTCTAGCATGAATAATAAACATTTATCATGAAATAAGGAAATAAATAATAACTTTATTATTGCCTCTAGGGCATATTTCCTTCAGTCTCCCACTTGCACTAGAGTCAATAATCTAGATCACATCACCATGTGATTAACATCGATAGTTCACATCATCATGTGATTAACACCCATAGTTCACATCGCCATGTGACCAACACCCAAAGGGTTTACTAGATTTAGTAATCTAGTTCACATCGCTATGTGATTAACACCCAAAGAGTACTAAGGTGTGATCATGTTTTGCTTGTGAGAGAATCTTAGTCAACGGGTCTGCCACATTCAGATCCGCATGTATTTTGCAAATTTCTATGTCAACAATGCTCTGCATGGAGCTACTCTAGCTAATTGCTCCCACTTTCAATATGTATCTAGACCGAGACTTAGAGTCATCTAGATTAGTGTCAAAACTTGCATCGGTGTAACCCTTTACGACGAACCTTTTTTCACTTCCATAATCGAGAAACATATCCTTATTCCACTAAGGATAATTTTGACCGCTGTCCAGTGATCTACTCCTAGATCACTATCGTACTCCCTTGCCAAACTCAGTGGTAGGGCATACAATAGATCTGGTATACAGCATGGCATACATTATAGAACCTATGACCAAGGCATAGGGAATGACATTCATTATCTTTCTATCTTCTACCGTGGTCGGGCTTTGAGTCTTACTCAATTTCACACCTTGTAACATAGGCAAGAAACTCTTTCTTTGACTGTTCCATTTTGAACTACTTCAAAATCTTGTCAAGGTATGTATTTATTGAAAAAACTTATCAAGCATCTTGATCTATCTCTATAGATCTTGATGCTCAATATGTAAGCAACTTCACCGAGGTCTTTCTTTGAAAAACTCCTTTCAAACACTCCTTTATGCTTTGCAGAATAATTCTACATTATCTCCGATCAACAATATGTCATTCACATATACTTATCAGAAATGTTGTAGTGCTCCCACTCACTTTCTTTTAAATATAGGCTTCTCCAAAAGTCTGTATAAAACCAAATGCTTTGATCACACTATCAAAACGTTTATTCCAACTCCGAGAGGCTTGCACCAGTCCATAAATGGATCGCTGGAGCTTGCACACTTTGTTAGCTCCCTTTGGATCGACAAAACCTTCTGGTTGCATCATATACAACTCTTCTTCCAGAAATCCATTCAGGAATGCAGTTTTGACATCCATCTGCCAAATTTCATAATCATAAAATGCGGCAATTACTCACATGATTCAGACAGACTTAAGCATCGCTACGGGTGAGAAGGTCTCATCGTAGTCAATCCCTTGAACTTGCCGAAAACCTTTTGCGACAAGTCGAGCTTTGTAGACAGTAATATTACCATCAGCGTCAGTCTTCTTCTTGAAGATCCATTTATTCTCAATTGCTTGCCGATCATCGGGCAAGTCAACCAAAGCCCATACTTTGTTCTCATACATGGATCCCATCTCAGATTTCATGGCTTCAAGCCACTTTGCGGAATCTGGGCTCATCATCGCTTCCTCATAGTTCGTAGGTTCGTCATGGTCTAGTAACATAACTTCCAGAACAAGATTACCGTACCACTCTGGTGTGGATCTCACTCTGGTTTACCTACGAGATTCGATAGTAACTTGATCTGAAGTTACATGATCATCATCATTAGCTTCCTCACTAATTGGTGTAGTAGTCACAGGAACAGATTTCTGTGATGAACTACTTTCCAATAAGGGAGAAGGTACAATTACCTTATCAAGTTCTACTTTCCTCCCACTCGGTCATATCGGTGTAAAGCGCATGAAGAAACTCCATACTGATGGACTTTTGGAACCACTTGATTATGAATCACTTGGTACTTGCGAACCGTGCCTCATAGGCAAGATGACCAAAACACCGTTCTCCGGTACTATGGAGAGAGCAACAGATTTGTTGGAAATCATACATACAGATGTATGTGGTCCGATAAATATTGAGGCTCGTGGCGGATATCGTTATTTTCTCACCTTCACAGATGACTTAAGCAGATATGGGTATATCTACTTAATGAAACATAAGTCTGAAACGTTTGAAAATTTCAAAGAATTTCAGAGTGAAGTTGAAAATCATCGTAACAAGAAAATAAAGTTTCTACGATCTGATCGTTGAGGAGAATATTTGAGTTACGAGTTTGGTGTACATTTGAAAAATTGTGGAATAGTTTCGCAACTCACGCCACCCGGAACACCACAGCGCAATGGTGTGTCCGAACGTCGTAATCATACTTTACTAGATATGGTGCGATCTATGATGTCTCTTACTGATTTACCGCTATCATTTTGGGGATACGCTCTAGAGACGGCCGCATTCACGTTAAATAGGGCACCATCAAAATCCGTTGAGACGACGCCTTATGAACTGTGGTTTGGCAAGAAACCAAAGTTGTCGTTTCTGAAAGTTTGGGGCTGCGATGCTTATGTGAAAAAGCTTCAACCTGATAAGCTCGAACCCAAATTGGAGAAATGTGTCTTCATAGGATATCCAAAGGAGACTATTGGATACACCTTCTATCACAGATCCGAAGGCAAGACTTTTGTTGCTAAGTTCGGAAACTTTCTAGAGAAGGAGTTTCTCTCGAAAGAAGTGAGTGGGAGGAAAGTAGAACTTAACGAGGTAACTGTACCTGCTCCCTTATTGGAAAGTAGTGCATCACAGAAAACTGTTTCTGTGACACCTACACCAGTGAGTGAGGAAGCTAATGATAATGATCATGAAACTTCAAGAACAAGATACTACTGAACCTCGTAGATCAACCAGAGTAAGATCAACACCAGAGTGGTACGGTAATCTTGTTCTGCAAGTCATGCTACTAGATCATGATGAACCTATGAACTATGAAGAAGTGATGGTGAGCCCAGATTCCGCAAAGTGGCTTGAAGCCATGAAATCTAAGATGGGATCCATGTATGAGAACAAAGTATGGACTTTGGTTGACTTGCCCGATGATCGGCAAGCAATTGAGAATAAATGGATCTTCAAGAAGAAGACTGACGCTGACGGTAATATTACTGTCTACAAAGCTCGACTTGTCGCAAAAGGTTTTCGGCAAGTTCAAGGGATTGACTACGATGAGACCTTCTCACCCGTAGCGATGCTTAAGTCTGTCCGAATTATGTTAGCAATTGCTGCATTTTATGATTATGAAATTTGGCAGATGGATGTCAAAACTGCATTCCTGAATGGATTTCTGGAAGAAGAGTTGTATATGATGCAACCAGAAGGTTTTGTCGATCCAAAGGGAGCTAACAAAGTGTGCAAGCTCCAGCGATCCATTTATGGACTGGTGCAAGCCTCTCGGAGTTGGAATAAACGTTTTGATAGTGTGATCAAAGCATTTGGTTTTATACAGACTTTTGGAGAAGCCTGTATTTACAAGAAAGTGAGTGGGAGCTCTATAGCATTTCTTATATTATATGTAGATGACATATTACTAATTGGAAATGATATAGAATTTCTGGATAGCATAAAGGGATACTTGAATAAGAGTTTTTCAATGAAAGACCTCGGTGAAGCTGCTTACATATTAGGCATTAAGATCTATAGAGATAGATCAAGACGCTTAATTGGACTTTCACAAAGCACATACCTAGACAAAGTTTTGAAGAAGTTCAAAATGGATCAAGCAAAGAAAGGGTTCTTGCCTGTGTTACAAGGTGTGAAGTTGAGTAAGACTCAATGCCCGACCACTGTAGAAGATAGAGAGAATATGAAAGATGTTCCCTATGCTTCAGCCATAGGCTCTATCATGTATGCAATGCTGTGTACCAGACCTGATG
Organism: Triticum urartu; assembly: GCF_003073215.2. Classification (NCBI taxonomy): domain Eukaryota; kingdom Viridiplantae; phylum Streptophyta; class Magnoliopsida; order Poales; family Poaceae; genus Triticum; species Triticum urartu. The sequence goes on from NC_053028.1 coordinate 422,392,780, forward strand.
TGTGCCTTGCTATAAGTCTAGCAGGGAGGTACCAAAGTAATCCAGGAGTGGATCACTGGACAGCGGTCAAGAACATCCTGAAGTACCTGAAAAGGACTAAGGATATGTTTCTCGTATATGGAGGTGACAAAGAGCTCATTGTAAACGGTTACGTTGATGCAAGCTTTGACACTGATCCGGACGATTCTAAATCGCAAACCGGATACATGTTTACATTAAACGGTGGAGCTGTCAGTTGGTGCAGTTCTAAACAAAGCGTCGTGGCGGGATCTACATGTGAAGCGGAGTACATAGCTGCTTCGGAAGCAGCAAATGAAGGAGTTCATATTCGATCTAGGTGTCATACCTAGTGCATCGGGTCCAATGAAAATCTTTTGTGACAATACTGGTGCAATTGCCTTGGCAAAGGAATCCAGATTTCACAAGAGAACCAAGCACATCAAGAGACGCTTCAATTCCATCCGGGATCTAGTCCAGGTGGGAGACATAGAGATTTGCAAGATACATACGGATCTGAATGTTGCAGACCCATTGACTAAGCCTCTTCCACGAGCAAAACATGATCAGCACCAAGGCTCCATGGGTGTTAGAATCATTACTGTGTAATCTAGATTATTGACTCTAGTGCAAGTGGGAGACTGAAGGAAATATGCCCTAGAGGCAATAATAAAGTTATTATTTATTTCCTTATATCATGATAAATTTTTATTATTCATGCTAGAATTGTATTAACCGAAAACATAATACATGTGTGAATACATAGACAAACAGAGTGTCACTAGTATGCCTCTACTTGACTAGCTCGTTAATCAAAGATGGTTATGTTTCCTAACCATGAACAAGGAGTTGTTATTTGATTAACGGGATCACATCATTAGTGTATGATCTGATTGACATGACCCATTCCATTAGCTTAGCACTCGATTGTTTAGTATGTTGCTATTGCTTTCTTCATGACTTATACATGTTCCTATGACTATGAGATTATGCAACTTCCGTTTGCCGGAGGAACACTTTGTGTGCTACCAAACGTCACAACATAACTGGGTGATTATAAAGGAGCTCTACAGGTGTCTCCAAAGGTACATGTTGGGTTGGCGTATTTCGAGATTAGGATTTGTCACTCCGATTGTCGGAGAGGTATCTCTGGGCCCTCTCGGTAATGCACATCACTTAAGCCTTGCAAGAATTGCAACTAATGAGTTAGTTGCGGGATGATGTATTACAGACGAGTAAAGAGACTTGCCGGTAACGAGATTGAACTAGGTATTGGATACCGACGGATCGAATCTCGGGCAAGTAACATACCGATGACAAAGGGAACAACGTATGTTGTTATGCGGTCTGACCGATAAAGATCTTCGTAGAATATGTAGGAGCCAATATGGGCATCCAGGTCCCGCTATTGGTTATTGACCGGAGACATGTCTCGGTCATGTCTACATTGTTCTCGAACCCGTAGGGTCCGCACGCTTAAGGTTACGATGACAGTTATATTATGAGTTTATGTATTTTGATGTACCGAAGTTTGTTCGGAGTCCCGGATGTGATCACGGACATGACGAGGAGTCTTGAAATGGTCGAGACATAAAGATTGATATATTGGAAGCCTATGTTTGGATATCGGAAGTGTTCCGGGTGAAATCGGGATTTTACCGGAGTACCGGGAGGTTACCGGAACCCCCCCCCCCCGGGAGCTATATGGGCCATAGTGGGCCTTAGTGGAAAAGAGAAGAGGCAGCCCAACATGGGCCACGAGCCCCTCCCCTCCCTTGGTCCGAATAGGACAAGGAGAGGGGGCCGGCCCCTCTCTCTCTTTTCCCCCCTCCGCGAATCCTATTCCAACTAGGATTGGGGGGGGGGGGAATCCTACTCCCAGAGGGAGTAGGACTCTCCTGGCGCGCCTCTCCTAGGCCGGCCGCACCCCCCCTTTAGTCCTTTATATACGGAGGCAGGGGCACCCCAGAGAAACAAGTTGATCCACGTGATCTTATTCTTAGCCGTGTGCGGCGCCCCCAGCCACCATAGTCCTCGATAATATTGTAGTGGCGCTTAGGCGAAGCCCTGCGACAGTAGTACATCAAGATCGTCACCACGCCGTCGTGCTGACGGAACTCTTCCCGACACTTTGCTGGATCGGAGTCCGGGGATCGTCATCGAGCTGAACATGTGCTAAAACTCGGAGGTGCCGTAGTTTCGGTGCTTGATCGGTCGGGCCGTGAAGACGTACGACTACATCAACCAAACTCTTCCGTTGTCGATCTACCAAGGGTACGTAGATCACACTCTCCCCTCGTTGCTATGCATCACCATGATCTTGCGTGTGCGTAGGATTTTTTTTGAAATTACTATCCATTCTTAGCAACGAATGTCTTGCCTTCGGATCTATGATAGAAGGTGTACCCAACTGTCTACTTTGGGTATCCTATGAAGACATATTTCTCCGATTTGAGTTTGAGCTTATCGAGATGAAACTTTTTCACATAAGCATCGCAACTCCAAATTTTAAGAAACGACAACATAGGTTTCTTGCCAAACCATAGTTCACACGGTGTCGTCTCAACGGATTTAGATGGTGCCCTATTTAACGTGAATGCAGCTATCTCTAATGCATAACCCCAAAACGATAGTGGTAGATCGGTAAGAGACATCATAGATCGCACTATATCTAATAAAGTATGGTTATGACGTTCGGACACACCATTACACTATGGTGTTCCAGGTGGCGTGAGTAGTGAAACTATTTCACATTGTTTTAATTGAAGGCCAAACTCGTAACTCAAATATTTTACCTCTGCGATCATATCGTAGAAACTTTTATTTTCTTGTCACGATGATTTTCCACTTCACTCTGAAATTCTTTGAACTGTTCAAATGTTTCAGACTTATGTTTCATCAAGTAGATATCCCCATATCTGCTCAAATCATCTGTGAAGGTTAGAAAATAATGATACCCGCCGCGAGCTTCAACACTCATCGGATCGCATACATCAGTATGTATTATTTCCAATAAGTCAGTTGCTCGCTCCATTGTTCCGAAGAACGGAGTCTTTAGTCATCTTGCCCATAAGGCATGGTTCGCAAGCACCAAGTGATTCATAATCAAGTGATTCCAAAATCCCATCAGCATGGAGTTCCTTCATGCGCTTTACACCAATATGACCTAAACGGCAGTGCCAAAAATAAGTTGCACTATCACTATTAACTTCGCATCTTTTGGTTTCAATATTATGAATATGTGTATCACTACGATCGAGATCCAATGAACTTGTTTCATTGGGTGTATGACCATCGAAGGTTTTATTCATGTAAACAGAACAATAATTATTCTCTGACTTTAATGAATAACCGTATTGCAAAAAACATGATCAAATCATATTCATGCTCAACACAAAAACCAAATAACACTTATTTAGGTTCAACACTAATCCCGAAAGTATAGGGGAGTGTGCGATGATGATCATATCAATCTTGGAACTACTTCCAACACACATCGTCACTTCACCCTTAACTAGTCTCTGATTATTCTGCAACTCCTGTTTCGAGTTACTACTCTTAGCAACTGATCCAGTATCAAATACTGAGGGGTTGCTATAAACACTAGTGAAGTACACATCAATAACATGTATATCAAATATACTTTTGTTCACTTTGCCATCCTTCTTATCTGCCAAATACTTGGGGCAGTTCCGCTTCCAGTGACCAGTCCCTTTGCAGTAGAAGCACTTAGTCTCTGGCTTAGGTCCAGACTTGGGCTTCTTCACTTGAGCAGCAACTTGCTTGCCGTTCTTCTTGAAGTTCCCCTTCTTCCCTTTGCCCTTTTCTTGAAACTATTGATCTTGTCAACCATCAACACTTGATGCTCTTTCTTGATTTCTACCTTCATCGATTTCATCATCATGAAAAGCTCGGGATTCGTTTTCATCATCCCTTGCATCTTATAGTTCATCACGAAGTTCTACTAACTTGGTGATGGTGACTAGAGAATTCTGTCAATCACTATCTTATCTGGAAGATTAACTCCCACTTGATTCAAGCGATTGTAGTACCCAGACAATCTGAGCACATGCTCACTAGTTGAGCGATTCTCCTCCATCTTTTAGCTATAGAACTTGTTGGAGACTTCATATCTCTCAACTCGGGTATTTGCTTGAAATATTAACTTCAACTCCAGGAACATCTCATATGGTCCATGACGTCCAAAACGTCTTTGAAGTCCCGATTCTAAGCCGTTAAGCATGGTGCACTAAACTATCAAGTAGTCATCATATTGAGCTAGCCAAATGTTCATAACGTCTGCATCTGCTCCTGCAATAGGTCTGTCACCTAGCGGTGCATCAAGGACATAATTCTTCTGTGCAGCAATGAGGATAAACCTCAGATCACGGATCCAATCCGCATCTTTGCTACTAACATCTTTAAACACAATTTTCTCTAGGAACATATCAAAATAAACACAGGGAAGCAACAACGCGAGCTATTGATCTACAACATGATTTGCAAAATACTACCAAGACTAAGTTCATGATAAATTTAAGTTCAATTAATCATATTACTTAAGAACTCCCACTTAGACAGACATCCCTCTAATCCTCTAAGTGATCACGTGATCCAAATAAACTAAACCATGTCCGATCATCACGTGAGATGGAGTAGTTTCAATGGTGAACATCACTATGTTGATCATATCTACTATATGATTCACGCTCGACCTTTCGGTCTCCGTGTTCCGAGGCCATATATGTATATGCTTGGCTCGTCAAGTATAACCTGAGTATTCCGTGTGTGCAACTGTTTTGCACCAGTTGTGTTGGAACGTAGAGCCTATCACACCCGATCATCACGTGGTGTCTCAGCACGAAGAACTTTCGCAACGGTGCATACTCAGGGAGAACACTTCTTGATAATTAGTGAGAGATCATCTTATAATGCTACCGTCAATCAAAGCAAGATAAGATGCATAAAAGATAAACATCACATGCAATCAATATAAGTGATATGATATGGCCATCATGTTGTGCTTGTGATCTCCATCCTTGAAGCACTGTCGTGATCACCATCGTCACCGGCGCGACACCTTGATCTCCATCGTAGCATCGTTGTCGTCTCGCCAATCTTATGCTTCTACGACTATTGCTACCGCTTAGTGATAAAGTAAAGCATTACAGGGCGATTGCATTGCATACAATAAAGCGACAACCATATGGCTCCTTCCGGTTGCCGATAACTCGGTTACAAAACATGATCATCTCATACAATAAAATTTAGCATCATGTCTTGACCATATCACATCACAACATGCCCTGCAAAAACAAGTTAGACGTCCTCTACTTTGTTGTTGCAAGTTTTACGTGGCTGCTACGGGCTTAAGCAAGAACCAATCTTACCTACGCATCAAAACCACAACGATAGTTTGTCAAGTTGGTGCTGTTTTAACCTTTGCAAGGACCGGGCGTAGCCACACTCGGTTCAACTAAAGTTGGAGAAACTGTCACCCGCAAGCCACCTATGTGCAAAGCACTTCGTGAGAACCGGTCTCGCGTAAGCGTACGCATAATGTCGGTCCGGGCCGCTTCGTCCAACAATACCGCCGAACCAAAGTATGACATGCTGGTAAGCAGTATGACTTATATCGCCCACAACTCACTTGTGTTCTACTCGTGCATATAACATCAACATATAAAACCTAGGCTCGGATGCCACTGTTGGGAAACGTAGTAATTTCAAAAAAATTCATACACACACGCAAGATCATGGTGATGCATAGCAACGAGAGGGGAGAGTATGATCTACGTACCCTTGTAGATCGACAATGGAAGCGTTTGGTTGATGTAGTCGTACGTCTCCACGGCCCGACCGATCAAGCACCGAAACTACGGCACCTCCGAGTTCTAGCACACGTTCAGCTCGATGATGATCCCCGGACTCCGATCCAGCAAAGTGTCGGGGAAGAGTTCCGTCAGCACGATGGCGTGGTGACGATCTTGATGTACTACTGCCGCAGGGCTTCGCCTAAGCACCGCTACAATATTATCGAGGACTATGGTGGCTGGGGGCGCCGCACACGGCTAAGAATAAGATCACGTGGATCAACTTGTGTCTCTGGGGTGCCCCTGCCTCCGTATATAAAGGACTAAAGGGGGAGGGGTGCGGCCGGCCTAGGAGAGGCGCGCCAGGAGAGTCCTACTCCCTCTGGGAGTAGGATTCCCCCCAATCCTAGTTGGAATAGGATTCGCGGAGGGGGGAAAAGAGAGAGAGGGGCCGGCCCCCTCTCCTTGTCCTATTCGGACCAAGGGAGGGGAGGGGCGTGCGGCCCATGTTGGGCTGCCTCTTCTCTTTTCCACTAAGGCCCACTATGGCCCATATAGCACCCGGGGGGTTCCGGTAACCTCCCGGTACTCCGGTAAAATCCCGATTTCACCCGGAACACTTCCGATATCCAAACATAGGCTTCCAATATATCAATCTTTATGTCTCGACCATTTAGAGACTCCTCGTCATGTCCGTGATCACATCCGGGACTCCGAACAAACTTCGGTACATCAAAATGCATAAACTCATAATATAACTGTCATCGTAACCTTAAGCGTGCGGACCCTACGGGTTCGAGAACAATGTAGACATGACCGAGACATGTCTCCAGTCAATAACCAATAACGGGACCTAGATGCCCATGTTGGCTCCTACATATTCTACGAAGATCTTTATCGGTCAGACCGCATAACAACATACATTGTTTCCTTTGTCATCGGTATGTTACTTGCCCGAGATTCGATCGTCGGTATCCAATACCTAGTTCAATCTCGTTACCGGCAAGTCTCTTTACTCGTTCCGTAATACATCATCCCGCAACTAACTCATTAGTTGCAATGCTTGCAAGGCTTAAGTGATGTGCATTACCGAGAGGGCCCAGAGATACCTCTCCGACGATCGGAGTGACAAATCCTAATCTCAAAATACGCCAACCCAACATGTACCTTTGGAGACACCTTTAGAGCACCTTTATAATCACCAAGTTACGTTGTGACGTTTGGTAGCACACAAAGTGTTCCTCCGGCAAATGGGAGTTGCATAATCTCATAGTCATAGGAACATGTATAAGTCATGAAGAAAGCAATAGCAACATACTAAACGATCGGGTGCTAAGCTAATGGAATGGGTCATGTCAATCAGATCATTCAACTAATGATGTGATCCCGTTAATCAAATAACAACTCTTTGTCCATGGTTAGGAAACATAACCATCTTTGATTAACGAGCTAGTCAAGTAGAGGCATACTAGTGACACTATGTTTGTCTATGTATTCACACATGTATTATGTTTCCGGTTAATACAATTCTAGCATGAATAATAAACATTTATCATGAAATAAGGAAATAAATAATAACTTTATTATTGCCTCTAGGGCATATTTCCTTCAGTTCCGATCAGACTCGGTATCTCGGTTACTCAAGACACTTCGACAGGTTAAAACAAGACCAGCAACACCGCCCGAATGTGCCGAAAAATCCTGATAGGAGCTGCACATATCTCTTTCTCAGGGCACACTCAGATGAGCGCTCCATACAACTAAAACCAAACCTCGAGTTTCCCCGAGGGGGTGCTGCACAGGACTCTAGTTTGGACCAACACTCAGAGGAGCACTGGCCCGGGGGGGTTTAAATACGATGACCCGCGGGCTCCGGAAACCCGAGGGAAAAAGAGGCTAGGTGGAAAATGGTAAGACCAATGTTGGGCATTGCTAGAAAAGCTTTAATCAAGGCGAAATATCAAGGGGTTCCCATTATAACCCAACCGCGTAAGGAACGCAAAAACCGGGAACATAACACTGATATGATGGAAACTAGGGCGGCAAGAGTGGAACAAAACACTAGGCGAGAGGCCGAGCCTTCCACCCTTTACCAAGTATATAGATGCATTAAGATAACAAGATAATATAATGATATCCCAACAAGTAAATAAATGTTCCAACAAGGAACGGCCTTCAATCTTCACCTGCAACTAGCAACGCTATAAGAGGGGCTGAGCAAAGCGGTAACATAGCCAATCAACGGTTTGCTAGGACATGGTGGGTTAGAGGTTTGACATGGCAATTTGGGAGGCTTGAAAGCAAGTGGTAGGCATCGTAGCATTGGCATAGCAAAAGAGCGAGCAAACTAGCATAGCAAAGATAGTAGTGATTTCGAGGGTATGATCATCTTGCCTGCACAGTTGTCAGAGTTGACTGGATCCTCAAAAGCAAACTCAACGGGCTCCTCGTTAGCGAACTCGTCTCCCGGCTCTACACAAACAAGACAAACTGTAAGTGCATCTAGTGCCACCCCTAGTTGGTTTTGGAGTATTGACGACAAACCTAGTTGAGGGACTAATGTGTTTGTGAGTATTGCAGGAAAACACAGGTAGAAGTCCCTCATTGATTCGGTTTTACTACCAGAGATGACCCCTAAAAATGTATGAAGACATTGAAGACAAAGGTGGTATATGAAGATATTCACATTGAAGACTATGACAAAAGAAGACACGTTATGAAGCCTATGGAGCTCGAAGACTTAGATCTTTCGTAGTTCTTTTTCTTTTGTGTTGAGTCATAGGAACCACCGTACTGTTAAGTGGGGTCTAGGAGAACCAGTCAGAATGACTGAAGTGATGCCTAAATCAAAAACCTATGTCTTCGAGCGAAGACAATGAGAGCGAATCTTGTCCAGAGCCGGACAAGTCAGCTTTTCTTGTAGCCCAAGCAAAGTTGCCATGAGAGTTTGAAATCTGACCGTTGAGACACGTGTCAGTTCCTTAGTGACCCAGGGTCATTTCGGACAAATCAGGTCGGGTTGCCAAGTGGCTATAAATAGCCCACCCCCCACAACCATAAACGGTTGGCTGCTCAGATTTCAGTGCACGCCTTTTGTCGTTTGAGAGCAACCCACCTCGAAGCCTTTGAGAGAAAATTCCTAGTGAGGAGAAAACCCCTAACCACCCAGAGCCAGAGCAAATTGGGCATCACTTGAGTCTTCTTGTCTGTGTGATCTGAAGACTTATTACACTTGAGGACTGTGAATCCTCCAGATGGTTAGGCGTCGCGTTTAGAGCATCCAAGAGACATTGTGGATTGCCAGTGAACGAAGTTTGTGAAGGTTTGGGAGTCTACCTTGAAGACTTACCAGAGTGATTGGGCGAGGACTAAGTGACCTTAGCTCAAGGAGAATACGGTGAGGACTTGGTGTCCTGGACTGTGTGTTCAGGACTGGGTGTCCGGGACTGTGTGTCCCAAGGTTTAAATACCTAGCCGCTCCAACCATACGTACAGTTGTCACAGCAACTGGAACTGATCCAACATATCATTGTCTTCAACGAGTCACTGGTTTCATCTTCACTTCCTTTTCTTACTGTTACACATTGTGAAGCCATTGCATGCTTGCTTTATCTTTTGTCTTCACAACGTGAATGTATGAACTGTTTGGCTTCATAACTTCTTCCTACCTGATCCTTATTACACTGCAGTTGTTTGTCATTGTGCTTTCACTCTATTGAATACATGACCATGGCTGGCCTAGTGTAATCTAACTTCCGCTGCATAGTAAAAGGCTTAATCTTCGCTGTTTGTCTTCATAACTCTCACGTTTTGAAGACTTTCATAAAAATCGCCTATTCACCCCCCCTCTAGTCGATATAACACACTTTCACAAACAAGCAACAAGGATACAATCAACCACGTGCAAACTCAAACAACACGATGCAAAGATGATATGCTATGCGGGATGCGATGCGAAATGCAAAATGCAAGATATGACAGGAAATGCATGAACCTGGCCTCAACATGGAAATCCAAGTGTGCCACTGGAAAAGATGAGATGAAATCGCTTGAAAACGATATAAAGAACGCCGGAATCGGAGTTACGGTTTGGAAAAGGCAAGTGATTCAAATATGACACCGGTCTGCGATTTACAGCAAGTAGGCATCTAAATGCAATGAGATGAACATGCTGCAGCACCCAAACATGACAACAAAATACATGGCAGGGATTCATTCAAGATGCTTAACAAAAGTCTAGCACTGAGCTACGGCCAATTCATCCATTAACAGGTTCAAACCAGCATGGCAAAAATGCATATGACAAACAGATCTCAGACTTAGTGAAATTAACACTTGTCTGGAATTTCAGATCAGGTAGCCCTCTTCGGAGCAACAAAACTACATGCTACAGGATCTGAACATGGCAAAGTAAAGCATGGCATGGAGCTACTCAAAGAGCTTAACAAAAGTCCCTTAGTGACCTTGAGCCAAAAGGGGTCAGAAAATACAATTGCAAACATGTGAACATAGCAAAAACATAATCAGTTTTCAGACTTAGTGAAAAACTGACACATGCTGAAATATAACTCAAGTAGGCATGTTTACAAGCTCGATGCACTCACTACAGAGCAAGTCATGGCAAGACAAGCATACATCCATCAATAAGGCACAAAATGAAAGGTAGACTAGGCAAGAACAATAACATAGCATGCACGGATCAACTACAACATCATCGGCAAAATTGCAAACAAGTTGACAATCTGCCCAGATTCACAAAGTAGCAAAAGTAGAGCTCGATTGACTCAAGCTAGGGCGCTCCATAATTGCAAACAAAGACATGGATGGATAGAGCACTATAATATTAATAAAACATCCTTACTGATCATCCTCAAAAGAGGCACGGATCACTAGGAAACAACATGAACATATGGCATCATGAGATAAACAGCTCCAGGACTTAGTGAAAAACTGAGTCCCTGAAAACAGACTTAGCAAGTGCACCACTTTGCAAGCTTGCACAAGTCACCACACACATCACAAAAATACATGGGTTGCACCTCTGGAAAGATGACAAAACCCTTAACAAAACACATGTAGAGCATCAGGGCATAGCATGCACTCAATAATCATGGCAAAAATGACAAAAACCTAAATGGAGTAGCAGATCTGACAATTAACTCAAGTAGCCCTCTTCTAACAGCATTTCGGGCATCAAGATGAACTCAAATGAAAATGATGTAATAGAATAAAATGATGCATGAGTCGGAGCTACGGATGCAAAGTTACGGAGTCGTGAACATGAGCACTTGAACTGAAAATATCAGGGACTTAGAAAAAAACCCTCAGATCTAGGGTTTGACCCGGCGCGGAAATCGAGGCGGCGGCGCGCACTGTAGCTGGCCGGATCCGTCATTCCCCGGCGACGGGAGCTTGCCGGACGGAGGGGAGCTCGCCGGGGCGGCCTTGCCGGCGACGAGGGCTGCGAGGAGGCGGCGGGGCGACCGAGGCGAGGTGCGGCGCGGCGTCCCGGCCGCGGCGGAGCGGGCGGCGGGGGCCGACAGGCTCGGCGAGGTGGCAGCGACAACCGGAGCGGGGCGGCGCAGCACGGCGGCGCGTGGCGGAGGCGGCGGAGTGCGGCAGGCGGCGGGCGCGGTAGGCGGCGGCGGGCGGGAGCGGGCCGCGGGGGCCGGATCTGGGCTCCCGGGCTGCGGCGGCGGCTGGCGGTGGAGTGCCATGTGGCGGCTCCCGGTTGGGGCGGCGGCGACGTCCGGCGCAGGGCGGACAATGTCCGGCCGCGCGAGGTAATTTAGGGTTTCGGAGAGGGATCCGGATTTCGGGGAAGGGGGGGGGTCTATTTATAGGCATAGAGGGAGCTAGGAGAGTCCAAATGAGGTGCGGTTTTCGGCCACGCGATCGTGATCGAACGCTCTAGATGATGGAGCAGAGTTAGGTGGGTTTTGGGCCAAATTGGAGGGGTGTGGGCTGCAACACACACGAGGCCTTTTCGGTCCCTCGGTTAACCGTTGGAGTATCAAACGAAGTCCAAATGGTACGAAACTTGACAGGCGGTCTACCGGTAGTAAACCAAGGCCGCTTGGCAAGTCTCGGTCCAATCCGGAAATGTTTAATCCCCACACACGAAAGAAAGCGTAGAAATGACCACCGGAGGAGAACGAAGCGCCGGAATGCAAAACGGACAACGGGGAAAATGCTCGAATGCATGAGACGAACACGTATGCAAATGCAACACATGATGACATGATAAGAGATGCATGGAAACGACAACAACACACGGAGACAAAACCCAAACCCAAGGAAATAAATATAGCTTAACGCCGGAAACGGCAAGAGTTGGAGTACAAGTAGGGAAAGTTACATCCGGGGTGTTACAACACTCCACCACTACGAAAGGATCTCGTCCCGAGATCTAGGACTAAAAGAATGCCGGGTACTCAGAACGGAGGTGATCCTCACGTTCCCAGGTAGCTTCACGGTCGGAATGGTGTGACCACTTGACTTTGAGAAATTTGATTGACTTGTTGCGAGTCTTGCGTTCAGTCTCTTCCAGAATAGCAACTGGGTGCTCACGATAAGAGAGATCTTCTTGGAGCTCAATGTCCTCGAAGTTGACGGTGCGGTCAGGAGTCTTGAAGCACTTTCGAAGCTGAGAGACATGGAACACGTCATGAACATTTGCAAAGTTTGAAGGAAGCTCGAGTTGATAGGCGAGGTCGCCTCTCTTGCTGACAATCTTGAAAGGTCCCACGTATCTGGGGGCAAGTTTCCCTTTGATATCGAAATGACGAGTACTTTTCATAGGAGAGACGCGGAGGTAAACATGATCTCCGATCTCGAAAACCAAATCATGGTGCTTACTATCATAGTAGCTCTTCTGGCGGGATTGCGCTGCTTTGAGGTTATCACGAATGACTTTGCACATTTCCTCTACCTCTGTGATTAAGTCATTACCCAAAAGCTGACGTTCACCGGTTTCAGACCAGTTGAGAGGGGTACGGCACTTCCTGCCATAGAGAATTTCAAAAGGGGCCTTGCCCGAACTTGCTTGAAAACTGTTGTTGTAGGAGAATTCAGCATAAGGAAGACAATCCTCCCATTTCATGCCGAAGGAGATCACACAAGCCCTGAGCATATCTTCAAGAATCTGGTTGACACGCTCGACTTGACCACTTGTTTAAGGATGGAGAGCTGTGCTGAAGCGGATGTTGGTGCCCATGGCCTTCTGAAAAGAATCCCAAAACTTCGAGGTAAAGATGCTGCCATGGTCTGAAGAGATCACTTGAGGAATACCGTGCAGAGAGACAATACGAGAGGTATAGAGTTCCGCCAATTGAGCTGCAGTGATCGACTCTTTGATAGGCAGAAAGTGAGCCACTTTGGTGAGTTTGTCGATGACAACGAATATAGCATCATTGCCACGCTTGGACTTTGGAAACCCAGTCACGAAGTCCATCTCAATGTGGTCAAACTTCCATTCTGGAATGGCAAGAGGTTGGAGGAGACCTGCTGACCTTTGGTGTTCTGCCTTCACTCTTCTGCAGACATCACATTCATTCACGAATTGAGCGATCTCGCGCTTCATTCGAGTCCACCAATAAGCTTGCTTGAGGTCCTGATACATCTTCGTGCTCCCAGGGTGGATGGAGAGGAGAGAATTGTGAGCCTCGTTCAAGATCACTTTACGAAGGTCACCTTTGGGTACAACAATACGATCCTCGAAGAAGAGAGTGTCCTTGTCATCAAGGCGGTAGCACTTGTACTTGGACTGACTCTTGGCAATCCCAATCTTCACCTTTTTCACCATAGCATCAAGAAGCTGGGCTTGGCGAATCTGGTCTTCCAAGGTAGGAGAGACTTGAAGGTTGGCGAGGAAACCTTGAGGAACAACTTGCAGATTAAGTTTGCGGAAAGCTTCACAAAGCTCGGGTTGATAAGGCTTGAGAATCAAACTGTTACAGTAAGCTTTCCTGCTCAATGCGTCGGCAATCACATTGGCCTTGCCTGGAGTATACTCAATACTCGGATTATACTCTTGAATAATTTCGACCCATCGAGTTTGTCTAAGGTTGAGATTAGGCTGAGTGAAGATGTACTTGAGACTCTTGTGATCAGTGAAAATGTCCACTTTTCTTCCCAATAGAAGATGTCTCCAAGTCAAAAGAGCATGCACAACTGCCGCCAACTCGAGATCATGAGTGGGGTAGTTCTTCTCATTAGGCTTCAACTGGCGAGATGTATAAGCAACAATTTTCTTCTCTTGCATCAATACTGCGCCAAGACCTTGGAGAGAGGCATCACAAAAGACCTCGTACGGCTTGGATTCATCAGGCGGAGTCAGGACTGGAGCAGTGATCAATTTCTCTTTCAAAGTGTTGAAAGCAATGTCACACTCCGAAGACCAAACGTACTTGACGTGCTTTTGAAGAAGATTTGAGAGATGCTTCGCGATCTTAGAAAAGTTTTCAACGAATCTTCGGCAATAGCTTGCGAGACCGAGGAAGCTACGGAGTTGCTTCATGTTCTGAGGAGGTTCCCAATTCACAATTGCAGACACCTTCTCAGGATTCAAGGCAATGCCCTTGGCAGAGATGATATGACCAAGATAAAGAACCTCATCGAGCCAAAATTCACACTTGGAGAACTTGGCGTAGAACTGATGTTCTCTGAGCTTATCAAGAACCAAACGCAAGTGCTTGGCATGATCTTCCTTGTTCTTGGAGAAAACCAGAATGTCATCGAGATAGACCAAAACGAAGTCATTGGTGTAGGCATTGAAGATGAAGTTCATCATGCGAGAGAACGTCGGAGGAGCGTTGACGAGACCAAAAGACATGACAGTGTATTCATATGAACCAAAGCTTGTCCTGAAAGCCGTCTTGGGAATAAATTGCTCACGGATTCGAATCTGATGATAACCCATGCGGAGATCAAGCTTGGAGAATACTCGAGCACCTTTGAGTTGTTCGAACAGCTCATTGATGCTGGGAAGTGGGTATTTGTTCTTGATGGTCTTCTTGTTCACTGGACGGTAATCAACACAAAGTCGGTCCGTTCCATCCTTCTTCTTCACAAAAAGAACACCACAACCCCACGGAGAAGAACTAGGCCGGATGAGACCCATTTTCTCTTGAATATCGAGTTGCTTCTTCAGCTCCTTCAACTCTTCAGGTCCGAGCTTGTAAGGACGTTTGCACACAGGTTCCGTGCCAGGCTCAAGATCAATAACGAATTCAACTGGCCGGTGCGGAGGCATTCCTGGAAGCTCTTCTGGAAAGACGTCTTGATATTCGCAAACGACTGGAATTTGAGAGATAGCATCCAATTCACCCTTCTCATTCAGAGAAAACAGACGAATGGTATTATCCCGAGCGGCAAAGACAATTACATCCTTAGACGAATGAGTCAATTGAATCTGCCTGGCAACACAATCAAGATGTGCCTTGTGCTTAGAAAGCCAATCCATTCCGAGAATAAGATCAATATCCGAGTTACCAAGAACAATTGGGGAAGAAAGGAACTTGTAGTCACCCAATGTCATAGTAACCTCCGGGACGCAGGTGTTAGCTGTCATCTGCTTGCCCGGTGACACAATTTGCAAGGAACTTTGCAGATACTGATAATCACACTCATACTTTGATGCAAAAGGTTTGGAAGTGAAGCAATGCAATGCACCCGTGTCAAAAAGAACTTTTGCAGGAATATCATTAACAGGAAGGTTACCCATGATGACATTTGGTGAGTCCTCTGCCTGAGCTGCATTCACAATATTGACCTTGGCGAACTTGGGGTTATGCTTGACCACAGCTGTACTTGCCGATCTCACGGGAGGAGGAGGAGGAGGAAGACGCCTCTGGTTGAGACACTTGTTGGCATAGTGACCCTTCTATTGGCACTTGTTGCACGTGACCTCTGAAAGCGGACGGTGATACGGAGCACTCGATCTTGGAGCTTGAGACGAAGTCTTGTTCTGAAAGCCAGGGTTGGGTGGGTGCGAAGAACCACTGCCACCTTTGCTCTTCTACTGATACGGCTGACGGAACAGAGGAGGAGGAAGCCAATACTTCTGCTGCTTGGCCACTTGAGTAGAGGAAGAAGGAGTAGCATCTCTGACTCGCTTCTTGGAAGCATCACACCTCAACTGAGCAGCCTCTTACTTCAGTGCCATGTTGTAGAACTCATCGTATCTCAAGGGCTCAAAGAGAACAAGAGCTAGCTGAATATCTTCTCTGAGACCACCCCTGAACTGGTATATGATGCTCTTCTCATCAGGGACGTCCTGCTTGGCAAAGCGGGCGAGCTTCTGAAACTACTTGTTGTAGTCATAGACAGACAAAGAGCCTTGCTTCAAGTTGTGGAATTCCTCATGCTTGCTTTCAACCACGCTCTGGGGAATATGATGAGCTCGGAAATCTCGACGGAAATCATCGCAAGTGATAACACGTCCACCTCTGGAATCCTTGTACTGCTGGAACCATTCTGCAGCTTGATCTTTGAGTTGGAAGGAAGCGAACTTAGCAAAGTCCTCAGGCCTGACGTTACTACACTCGAAATGCTTACACAGATCCACAAGCCAATCGTCAGCATCGGTTGCCTCAACACAATTGCTAAAAGTCTTTGGCCCGTTAGCAAGGAACTGGTTGAGTGAAGCAAAGTGAGTCTGATAGCTGCCTTGATTCCCTTGGTTGCCTTGATTGCGCTCTCGAAGAATTTGCATGATCAACTGTGTGTTTGCATTGGTTGCGGCCATCACAGCTTGCCATGCCTCCGGAGGAGGTGGAGGAGGTGGCGGATCAGGATTCGGAGTCATGCGCGTTGGAGGAGCCATCCTGAAGAGGTTGACCACCATTAGCACATTAACAGACAAATATTGAAGCTGAATCCAACGGAATGAAAATTGCAACATATAGTCTTCACATCCAAACAAAATGAACGAATGCATTCCTCTTGAAATGGTCACATATCCATAAATTGAGAAGCCACGTAGAATTAAGGTAGAGAAATAATTCAACAAGGTACGGATCAAGAACGAATAATCGGTAAGAAATCCCAATCTCAAACCAATATCCGTGGAAGAAGAACTAGAGCTACTAGAATTCCCACCTATGAAACTCCCGAACCTTTCCGGTTATGCAATCAGGTGTTAGGGATACAGGGGAAGCATAATATCTCACCCAAACTAGCAAATCCTACATCCAGCTGTATCCATCCTTCAACACATAACCAAGAAACCTTCGGAAACCATCTACCTCAACCTTCGAAAAGCATCTGTTATACAAGTTATGGAGATACTCCCGAACTCCCGCCCCACTACTGGGTGGCGTCGAGGTTATCTCACCAATGAACTGCATAAAAGATATTTTCGATGTCGGCGTACTAAACTCAGGTATTCCAGAACTGCAACGACTAATTATGATGACAACACCTCAGAGCTCAACTCCCCGGGACACTTCCACTAAACCCCTGACAGGAGGCACCAAGACAATGTTCTCATCATAAAACCATCGGAACGATTCCAAGATACCCGCGTGATCCTAAAAACAAATTTAGTGAAATTTGAGAAGAGAAGAGTCAAAACTCTACGTCAGGATGCCTTACCAGAGTGATGAGGAGACTGGGAAGTAAAAAGAATTTCTAAACTCTCCGATATATAATTCCTAAATGACTCAAAAAAAAAATTCTAGACACAACTCGGCCGCTAAAAACGATCAAGCAATGGGGCTCCTAAGGTCGGGGAAGGCTTTGATACCAACTTTTAACACCCTCGATGCGACTATATCTCCCACGTATCGAGGCATGACTTAGAGGCATAATCGCATTGAAGGCATATGTCGCAAGTTAGGCAATCTTCACAACATCCCATGTAATATGAATAATAAGGGGGAGATAGCATAGTTGGCTTACACTCGCCACGTCAATCAAGTACATAAATAACATTACATCATCCAAACACTCATGGCCCGACTATGGCGCCAAAATAAAAGATAACCCAACATGCGACACGGTCCCGATCACCCCCAACTGGGCACCACTACTTATCATCGGGAAAGGAAACATAGTAACGTTGAGAGTCTTCGTCGAACTCCCACTTGAGCTCATACGTGTCACCTGGAGCGGAATCATCAGGCCCTGCATCTGGTGTAATAGTAATCTGTGAGCCACAGGGACTCAGCAATCTCGCACCCTCGCAATCAAGACTATTTAAGCTTATAGGTATGGCAAAGTAAATATATGTGGAGCTGCAACAAGCGACTAGCAAGTATGGTGGCTAACTTATTCGCAAAAGAGAGCGAGAAGAGGAGGCAAAGCACGAGCGAGAAACTAGAGAACAACCTGCACAAACATTACTCCAACATCGTGTCCACTTCCCGGACTCCGCCGAGAAGAGGCCATCACGGTAACACACTCAGTTGATTCATTTTAATTAAATAAAGGTTCAAGTTATCTACAACCGGACATTAACAAATTCCCATCTGCCCATAACCACGGGCACGGCTTTCGAAAGTTCAATCCCTGCAGGGGAGTCCCAACTTAGCCCATGACAAGCTCTCACGGTCAACAAAGGAATAGACCTCCTCCCAAGACGTTCCGATCAGACTCGGTATCTCGGTTACTCAAGACACTTCGACAGGTTAAAACAAGACCAGCAACACCACCCGAATGTGCCGACAAATCCCGATAGGAGCTGCACATATCTCTTTCTCAGGGCACACTCAGATGAGCACTCCATACAACTAAAACCAAACCTCGAGTTTCCCCGAGGGGGCGCTGCACAGGACTCTACTTTGGACCAACACTTAGAGGAGCACTGGCCCGGGGGGGTTTAAATACGATGACCCGCGGGCTCCGGAAACCCGAGGGAAAAAGAGGCTAGGTGGCAAATGGTAAGACCAATGTTGGGCATTGCTGGAAAAGCTTTAATCAAGGCGAAATATCAAGGGGTTCCCATTATAACCCAACCGCGTAAGGAACGCAAAAACCGGGAACATAACACCGATATGACGGAAACTAGGGCGGCAAGAGTGGAACAAAACACTAGGCGAGAGGCCGAGCCTTCCACCCTTTACCAAGTATATAGATGCATTAAGATAACAAGATAATATAATGATATCCCAATAAGTAAATAAATGTTCCAACAAGGAACGGCCTTCAATCTTCACCTGCAACTAGCAACGCTATAAGAGGGGTTGAGCAAAGCGGTAACATAGCCAATCAACGGTTTGCTAGGACATGGTGGGTTAGAGGTTTGACATGGAAATTTGGGAGGCTTGAAAGCAAGTGGTAGGCATCGTAGCATTGGCATAGCAAAAGAGCGAGCAAACT
Source organism: Triticum urartu (assembly GCF_003073215.2). NCBI lineage: Eukaryota > Viridiplantae > Streptophyta > Magnoliopsida > Poales > Poaceae > Triticum > Triticum urartu. The sequence continues at coordinate 422,411,910 of NC_053028.1, forward strand.
AGCATAGCAAAGATAGTAGTGATTTCGAGGGTATGATCATCTTGCCTGCACAGTTGTCAGAGTTGACTGGATCCTCGAAAGCAAACTCAACGGGCTCCTCGTTAGCGAACTCGTCTCCCGGCTCTACCCAAACAAGACAAACAAGCAACAAGGATACAATCAACCACGTGCAAACTCAAACAACACGATGCAAAGATGATATGCTATGCGGGATGCGATGCGGAATGCAAAATGCAAGATATGACAGGAAATGCATGAACCTGGCCTCAACTTGGAAATCCAAGTGTGCCACTGGAAAAGATGAGATGAAATCGCTTGAAAACAATATAAAGAATGCCGGAATCGGAGTTACGGTTTGGAAAAGGCAAGTGATTCAAATATGACACCGGTCTGCGATTTACAGCAAGTAGGCATCTAAATGCAATGGGATGAACATGCTAAAGCACCCAAACATGACAACAAAATACATGGCAGGGATTCATTCAAGATGCTTAACAAAAGTCTAGCACTGAGCTATGGCCAATTCATCCATTAACAAGTTCAAACCAGCATGGCAAAAATGCATATGACAAACAGATCTCAGACTTAGTGAAATTAACACTTGTCTGGAATTTCAGATCAGGTAGCCCTCTTCGGAGCAACAAAACTACATGCTACAGGATCTGAACATGGCAAAGTAAAGCATGGCATGGAGCTAATCAAAGAGCTTAACAAAATTCCCTTAGTGAGCTTGAGCCAAAAGGGATCAGAAAATACAATTGCAAGCATGTGAACATAGCAAAAACATAATCAGTTTTCAGACTTAGTGAAAAACTGACACATGCTGAAATATAACTCAAGTAGGCATGTTTACGAGCTCGATGCACTCACTACAGAGAAAGTCATGGCAAGACAAGCATACATACATCAAGAAGGCATAAAATGCAAGCTAGACATGGCAAGAACAATAACATAGCATGCACGGATCAACTACAACATCATCGGCAAAATTGCAAACAAGTTGACAATCTGCCCAGATTCACAAAGTAGCAAAAGTAGAGCTCGATTGACTCAAGCTAGGGTGCTCCATAATTGCAAACAAAGACATGGATGGATAGAGCACTACAATATTAATAAAACATCCTTACTGATCATCCTCAAAAGAGGCACGGATCACTAGGAAACAACATGAACATATGGCATCATGAGATAAACAGCTCCTGAACTTAGTGAAAAACTGAGTCCCTGAAAACAGACTTAGCAAGTGCACCACTTTGCAAGCTTGCACAAGTCACCACACACATCACAAAAATACATGGGTTGCACCTCTGGAAATATGACAAAACCCTTAACAAAACACATGTAGAGCATCAGGGCATAGCATGCACATAATAATCATGGCAAAAATGACAAAAACCTAAATGGAGTAGCAGATCTGACAATTAACTCAAGTAGCCCTCTTCTAACAGCATTTCGGGAATCAAGATGAACTCAAATGAAAATGATGCAATGGAATTAAATGATGTACTCTCTGAGGTGAACATTCTGATATGCTATATGCATGAGTCGGAGCTATGGATGCAAAGTTACGGAGCCGTGAACATGAGCACTTGAACTGAAAATATTAGGGACTTAGAAGAAAAAATTCTCAGATCTAGGGTTTGACCCGGTGCGGAAATCGAGGCGGCGGCGCGCACTGTAGCTGGCCGGATCCGTCATTCCCCGGCGACGGGAGCTTGCCGGACGGAGGGGAGCTCGCCGGGGCGGCCTTGCCGGCGACGAGGGCTGCGAGGAGGCGGCGGGGCGACCGAGGCGAGGTGCGGCGCGGCGTCCCGGCCACGGCGGAGCGGGCGGCGGGGGCCGGCAGGCTCGGCGAGGTGGCGGCGACCACCGGAGCGGGGCGGCGCGGCACGGCGGCGCGCGGCGGAGGCGGCGGAGTGCAGCAGGCGGGGGGCGGCGGCGGGCGGGAGCGGGCCGCGGGGGCCGGATCTGGGCTCCCGGGCCGCGGCGGCGGCTGGCGGTGGAGTGCCATGTGGCGGCTCCCGGTTGGGGCGGCGGCGACGCTCGGCGCGGGGCGGACAATGTTCGGCCGCGCGAGGTGGAAATTTAGGGTTTCGGAGAGGGAGATCCGGATTTCGGGGAAGGGGGTCTATTTATAGCCATAGAGGGAGCTAGGAGAGTCCAAATGAGGTGCGGTTTTTGGCCACGCGGTCATGATCGAACGCTCTATATGATGGAGCAGAGTTAGGTGGGTTTTGGGCCAAATTGGAGGGGTGTTGGGCTGCAACACACACGAGGCCTTTTCGGTCCCTCGGTTAACCGTTGGAGTATCAAACGAAGTCCAAATGATACGAAACTTGACAGGCGGTCTACCGGTAGTAAACCAAGGACGCTTGGCAAGTCTCGGTCCAATCCGGAAATGTTTAATCCCCACACACGAAAGAAAGCTAGAAATGACCACCGGAGGAGAACGAAGCGCCGGAATGCAAAACGGACAACGGGGAAAATGCTCGAATGCATGAGACGAACACGTATGCAGATGCAATGCGCATGATGACATGATAAGAGATGCATGGCAACGACAACAACACACGGAGACAAAACCCAAACCAGAGGAAATAAATATAGCTTAACGCCGGAAACGGCAAGAGTTGGAGTACAATAGGGAAAGTTACATCCGGGGTGTTACACTAGGTGCCGGACACGGCTGTTCATTTGCTTTCTGTAGTTGGCTTGCACCCCTTTTAATGCAATTTGAAGTTCTGGCATTTCTCGATGGTCTGGTTGAATCCACTCTCCCCCCTGATTCTTCGCTCAGTTCTTTGTTTTGTGCCAGGGAGGGCAGCAGTTGCCCGACGCTCTCCCTCGCGCGCCTCGCGAGGGGGATGGCCAGGTGTGCGTGCGTCCGCGCTCCCCTGGTCTCCGCGAGGCGCCCTTGATTGAGCTTGTGATCGACGCCCCCCCTTTTAAGTCCGTGCCCACGTGTACCGCGACGTGGTGCGCTAGGCCATGATCATCCCATGCTTGAGGCCTCGCGCAAGGAGGGATAAGGATTTCCTAATGAATTTTCGCAGCTTCGCGATGTCGCCCGAGTCGGCAGCAGGGAAACCCCACCAGATGCCAGGAAGCATGCGCCCTCACAAGGTGGAAGATACCTCGGATGTATCAAGCTAAGTTATTCCTCTGTGCCTGCATAAAGCACAGATTCCATAACACAATCCAGAAACAATAAACATAGCCCAAAGCAGCATAAGCACTACAGTTCATTACATGCCCTCACAGGGCCCCATACTTGTTTCTTGTAATACATGAGGAAAGGAAAGGACAGGCAAAAGCGGCTCCAACGACGCGGCTACTCACGAGGACCAGCCCCCAGCGCCCCCAGACTCAGCCGGAGCCCTCCTCGCGCTTCACTGGGGCGCGACAGCGAGATGACCTGTCACCGTCCTCGAAGCGAGCCCGACGACGTGGCGGCTGGCCGTAGCCACCGTTGCTGGAGCTTTCGCCGGAAGAGGAGTTGCCGTCACCGAGGGAGAATTCACCCTCCTCCTCGTCACGGCCATCGCCAAGGCCGAGCACTTCATCACCATCGATGTCTTCAGGGCCGCACCCGGCGCGGCGACCGTCTTCCCGAACACCCTCACGAAGAGGGTCGCGGCGCCGTCGTACTTGAAGTGGAGGGTGCATCGCTGATACGTCCATTTTGCATCATGCTTTTATATTGATATTTATTGCATTATGGGCTGTTATTACATATTATGTCACAATACTTATGCATATTCTCTCTTATTTTACAAAGTTTACATAAAGAGGGAGAATGCCGGCAGCTGGGATTCTGGGCTGGAAAAGGAGCAAATATTAGAGACCTATTCTGCACAGCTCCAAAAGTCCTGAAACTTCACGGAAGTCAATTTTAGAATATATAAAAAATACTGAGCGCAAGAAGTTCACCAAGGGGGCCACACCCTGCCCACGAGGGTGGGGGCGCGCCCTACCCCCCTGGGCACGCCCCCTACCTCGTGGGCCCCATGGTGGCCCTCCGATGGCCATCTACTGCTATATGAAGTCTTTCGATGAGGAAAAAATCATAAGCCATCTTCTCGGACGAAACTCCGCCGCCACGAGGCGGAACCTTGGCGGAACCAATCTAGGGCTCTGGCGGAGCTGTTCTGCCGGGGAAACTTCCCTCCGGGAGGGGGAAATCATCGCCATCGTCATCACCAACACTCCTCTCATCAGGAAAGGGCAATATCCATCAACATCTTCACCAGCACCATCTTCTCTCAAAACCCTAGTTCATCTCTTATATCCAATTCTTGTCTCCAAGTCCGGGATTGGTACCTGTGGGTTGCTAGTAGTGTTAATTACTCCTTGTAGTTGATGCTAGTTGGTTTAATTGGTGGAAGATCATATGTTCAGATCCTATGTGCATATTAATACCCGTCTGATTATGAACATGAATATGCTTTGTGAGTAGCTACTTTTGTTCCTGAGGACATGGGAGAAGTCTTGCTATTAGTAGTCATGTGAATTTGGTATTCGTTTGATATTTTGATGAGATGTATGTTGTCTCTCCTCTAGTGGTGTTATGTGAATGTCGACTACATAACACTTCACCATTATTTGGGCCTAGAGGAAGGCATTTGGAAGTAATAAGTAGATGATGGGTTGCTAGAGTGACAGAAGCTTAAACCCTAGTTTATGCGTTGCTTCGTAAGGGGCTGATTTGGATCCATATGTTTCATGCTATGGTTAGGTTTACCTTAATACTTTTGTTGTAGTTGAGGATGCTTGCAATAGAGGTTAATCATAAGTGGGATGCTTGTCCAAGTAAGGATAGCACCCAAGCACCGGTCCACCCACATATCAGATTATCAAAGTACCGAACGCGGATCATATGAACGTGATGAAAACTAGCTTGACGATATTCCCATGTGTCCTCGGGAGCGCTTTTCTCTATATAAGAGTTTGTACAGGCTTGTACTTTGCTACAAAAAGGATTGGGACACCTTGCTGCACTTTATTTACTTTTGTTACTTGTTGCTCGTTACAAATTATCCTATCACAAAACTATCTGTTACCACTTATTTCAGTACTTGCAGAGAATACCTTGCTGGAAACCGTTTATCATTTCCTTCCGCTCCTCGTTCGGTTCGACACTCTTACTTATCGAAAGGACTAGATAGATCCCCTATACTTGTGGGTCATAAAGACTCTTTTCTGGCGCCGTTGCCGGGGAGTGAAGCACCTTTGGTAGGTGGAATTTGGTAAGAAAAATTTATATAGTGTGCTGAAATTTATTGTCACTTGTTACTATGGAAAGTAATCCTCTGAGGGGCTTGTTCGGGGTATCTTCACCCCGACCAGTAGAGCAAAGAGTTGCTCCTCAACCTACTGAACCTACTGAAAATGAAACTGCTAGCTGATCCTTTTGCAGGAGACGGAACAATGCATCCTGATGAGCACCTAATATATGTTGATGAAGTTTGTGGATTATTTAAGCTTGCAGGTGTACCTGGAGATGTTGTTAACAAGAAGGTCTTCCCTTTATCTTTGAAGGAAGATGCATTGACATGGTATAGGCTATGTGATGATACGCGTTCATGGAACTACAAACGATTGAAATTGGAATTTCATCAGAAGTTTTATCCTATGCATCTTGTTCATCGTGATCGCAATTATATATATAATTTTTGGCCTCGCGAAGGAGAAAGCATCGCTCAACCTCGGGGAGGCTTAAATCAATGTTATATTCATGCCCCAATCATGAGCTCTCAAGAGAAATGATTATTCAAAATTTATATGCTCGGCTTTCTGATAACAATCACACCATGCTCGATACTTCTTGTGCTGGCTCTTTTATGACGAAGACTATTGAATTCAAATGGGATTTATTGGAAAGAATTAAATGCAACTCTGAAGATTGGGACCTCGACAAAGGTAAGGAGTCAGGTACGACACCTAAGTTTGATTGTGTTAAATCTTCTATGGATACCGATGTTTTCCGTAAATTTAGCACTAAATATGGACTTGACTCTGAAATAGTAGCTTCCTTCTATGAATCTTTTGCTACTTATGTTGATCTCCCCAAGGAGAAGTGGTTTAAATATCATCCTCCCATAGAAGTAAAAGTAGCTTCACCTATTAAAGTTGAAGAAAAGACTATCACTTATAATGATCCTATTTTTCCTACTTCTTATGTTGAGAAACCACCTTTCCCTGTTAGGATAAAGGATCGTGCTAAAGTTTCAACTGTGGTTCGTAAAAGCAATATTAAAACTTATGCACCTCCTGAGCAAATTAAAGTTGAACCTAATACTGCTATTGTTAAATCTCTCTTGTCTGATAATATTGATGGGCATGTTATTTATTTCTATGATGAAACTGCTAGAATTGCTAAACCTTGTGCTAAAGATAAACCTAGACTTGTGGTAGGCATGCCTGTTATTTCTGTTAAAATAGGAGATCATTGTTATCATGGCCTATGTGATATGGGTGCCAGTGCTAGTGCAATACCTATTGGCCTATATAGAGAAATTATGCATGATATTGCACCTGTTGAGTTAGAAGATATTGATGTCACAATTAAACTTGCCAATAGAGATACTATTTCACCAATGGGAATTGTTAGTGATGTTGAAGTCTTGTGTGGGAAAACTATATATCCTGCTGATTTTCTTGTTCTTGGTTCCCCACAAGATAGCTTTTGTCCCATTATATTTGGTAGACCCTTCTTAAACACTGTTAATGCTAAGATAGATTGCAAAAAGGATGTTGTTACTATCGGTTTAGATGATATGTCTCATGAATTTAATTTTTCTAAATTTAGTAGACAACACCATGAAGAAGAATTACCTAGTAAGGATGAAAATATTGGTCTTGCTTCTATTGCCGTACCTCCTAGTGATCCTTTAGAACAATATTTGCTAGACCATGAAAATGATATGTTTATGAATGAAAGAAGGGAAATAGATGAAGTACTCTTTAAACAGGAACCTATTCTGAAACACAATTTGCCTGTCGAAATCCTAGGGGATCCTCCTCCACCCAAGGGTGATCCAGTGTTTGAGCTTAAACCGTTGCCTGATACTCTTAAATATGCTTATCTTGATGAGAAAAAGATACATCTTGTTATTATTAGTGATAACCTTTCAGAGCATGAGGAAGAGAGATTATTGAAAACTCTGAAGAAGCACCATGCTGCTATTGGGTATACTCTTGATGATCTTACGGGCATTAGTCCCACTCTATGTCAACATAAAATAAATTTGGAAGAAGATGCTAAACCAGTTCGTGATCATCAACGATGGCTAAATCCTAAAATGAAAGAAGTGGTAAGAAAAGAAATACTAATGCTCCTTGAGGCAGGTATAATCTATCCCGTTGCTCATAGTCAGTGGGTAAGTCATGTCCATTGTGTCCCTAAGAAGGGAGGTATTACTGTCGTTCCTAATGATAAAGATGAATTGATTCCTCACAGAATTATTACAGGTTATAGGATGGTAATTGATTTCCGCAAATTAAATAAGGCCACTAAAAAGGATCATTACCCCTTACCTTTTATCGATCAAATACTAGAAAGACTATCCAAACATACACATTTTTGCTTTCTAGATGGTTATTCTGGTTTCTCTCAAATACATGTGTCAGCCAAGGATCAATCAAAGACTACATTTACTTGCCCTTTTGGTACTTTTGCTTATAGACGTATGCCTTTTGGTTTATGTAATGCACCTGCTACCTTTCAAAGATGCATGATGGCTATATTCTCTGACTTTTGTGAAAAGATTTGTGAGGTTTTCATGGATGATTTCTCCGTCTATGGATCTTATTTTGATGATTGCTTGAGCAACCTTGATTGAGTTTTGCAGAGATGTGAAGAAACTAATCTTGTCTTGAATTGGTAAAAGTGCCACTTTATAGTTAATGAAGGTATTGTCTTGGGGCATAAAGTTTCTGAAAGAGGTATTGAAGTTGATAAAGCCAAGGTTGATGCTATTGAAAATATGCCATGCCCCAAGGACATCAAAGGTATACGAAGTTTCCTTGGTCACGCCGGATTTTATAGGAGGTTCATTAAGGACTTCTCAAAAATTTCTCGGCCTCTGACTAATCTATTACAAAAAGATATACCATTTGTCTTTGATGATGATTGTGTAGAAGCATTTGAAATACTTAAGAAAGCATTGATCTCTGCACCTATTGTTCAGCCACCTTATTGGAATTTACCCTTTGAAATTATGTGTGATGCTAGTGATTATGCTGTAGGTGATGTTCTAGGGCAAAGAGTTGATAAGAAATTAAATGTTATTCAATATGCTAGTAAAACCCTAGACAATGCTCAAAGAAATTATGCTACTAATGAAAAAGAATTCTTAGCAGTTGTATTTGCTTGTGATAAGTTCAGACCGTATATTGTTGATTCTAAAGTAACTATTCATACTGATCATGCTGCTATTAAATATCTTATGGAAAAGAAAGATGCTAAATCTAGACTTATTAGATGGGTTCTCTTGCTAAAAGAATTTGATTTACATATTGTTGATAGAAAAGGAGCTGAGAACCCCGTTGCAGACAACTTGTCTAGGTTAGAAAATGTGCTTGATGACCCACTACCTATTGATGATAGCTTTCCTGATGAGCAATTAAATGTCATAAATGCTTCTCATACTGCTCCATGGTATGCTGATTGTGCTAATTACATTGTTGCCAAATTCATACCACCTAGTTTCACATACCAGCAAAAGAAAAAGTTCTTCTATGATTTGAGACATTACTTGACGACCCACATCTTTATAAAGGAGTAGATGGTGTTATTAGACGTTTTGTACCTGAGCATGAACAGGAACAGATCCTACACAAGTGTCACTCCGAAGCTTATGGAGGACACCATGCTGGAGATAGAACTGCACATAAGGTATTGCAATCTGGTTTTTATTGGCCTACTCTCTTCAAAGATGCACGTAAGTTTGTCTTATCTTGTGATGAATGTCAAAGAATTGGTAATATTAGTAGACGTCAAGAAATTCCTATGAACTATTCACTCGTTATTGAACCATTTGATGTTTGGGGCTTTGACTATATGGGACCTTTTCCTGCCTCTAATGGTTATACACATATTTTAGTTGTTGTTGATTACGTTACTAAGTGGGTAGAAGCTATTCCAACTAGTAGTGTTGATCATAACACTTCTATTAAAATGCTTAAAGAAGTTATTTTTCCAAGATTTGGAGTCCCTAGATATTTAATGACTAATGGTGGTTCACATTTTATTCATAGTGCTTTCCGTAAAATGCTTGCTAAATATGATGTTAATCATAGAATTGCATCTCCTTATCACCGACAGTCTAGTGGTCAAGTAGAATTAAGTAATAGAGAGCTCAAATTAATTTTGCAAAATACTGTCAACAGGTCTAGAAAGAATTGGTCCAAGAAACTTGATGATGCATTATGGGCCTATATAACTGCATATAAAAATCCAATGGGTATGTCTCCGTATAAAATGGTATATGGAAAAGCATGTCACTTACCTCTCGAACTAGAACACAAGGCATATTGGGCTATTAAAGAGCTCAATTATGATTTTAAACTTCCCGGTGAGAAGAGGTTATTTGATATTAGCTCACTCGATGAATGGAGAACCCAAGCCTATGAAAATGCCAAGTTGTTTAAAGAAAAAGTTAAAAGATAGCATGACAAAAGAATACAAAAGCGTGAGTTTAATGTAGGTGATTATATATTGCTATACAACTCTCATTTAAGATTTTTTGCAGGAAAACTTCTCTCTAAATGGGAAGGTCCTTACGTTATCGAGGAGGTCTATCGTTCCGGTGCCATAAAAATCAACAACTTCGAAGGCACAAATCCGAAGGTGGTGAACGGTCAAAGAATTAAACACTATATCTCAGGTAATCCTATAAATATTGAAACCAATGTTATTGAAACCGTAACCCCGGAGGAATACATAAGGGACACTTTCCAGAACGTTTCAGACTCCGAAAAGGAATAGGTATGTGGTTACGGTAAGTAAACCGACTCCAAAACAGTTTTTAAGGCAATATTTCTCCATTTTGGAATATTTAGAAAAATAAGTAGCGGTCCGTGAGGACACGAGGCCTCCACGAGGGTGGAGGGCACGCCCTACCCCCCTGGGCGTGCCCCCCTACCTCGTGGGCACCTTGTGTGCTCTCCGGACTCCGTTTTCTTACACGACACGTATTTTGGTCGGTAAAAATTCATTATATAATCTCCCGGAGGTTTTGACTCCCGTATCACGCAAATATCCCCTGTCTTTGTTTCAAGCTGTTCTGCTGCAGATTTGAGCAACATGTCGTCCCAGGATTTGGAAGGAGAAAGCTATGTGGCTGATTACCTTGCAGATCCTAAAGTCTATGGGGATGTGGAGCATTGTGGTTGGACTACGGAAGAAGAAGAAGAGGACTATGAACTTAAGGGGAAGGAGGAGACGAGCTCAGATGAAGATGAAGTCCCACTACCTCAACCTGGTGACCGTCATGTGGAGTTCAAAAAGTCAAGCATCCCTGATAGAGTAAAGAAACCTAAGATCGAGTTTATCCCTTTTCGCCTCTTGCGGGAAAACAAACAGGAACTATGCAAAAAGATACTGAGCCTGGAGCAGGAGATCGAGGACCTAAGGGACCAAAATTTTGTCCTCAAGCACAAATTAAGGAAGAAGCCTACACCATCAACAAAACCATCACCTTCTCCACCAACAAAGAAGAACTGAGCATCTGGTATAGGCACTCCCCTTGGCAACTGCCAAGCTTGGGGGAGTGCCCCGGTATCGTATCACCATCACTTTTATCTTTACCGTTTTTCTTAGTTCGATCCTTTTGGTAATATCTTGATCTAGTAGAATAAAAGTTCTTAGTATGATCTAGTTGTGAGTTTTGATTTATGATCCTTCTATGTAATCGAGTCCGTGAGCTATATAATAAAGATTAGTTTTGAGTCAGGGGCTTGATTATTTTGCCATGATCCTAAGTGAATAAAAGAAAAGAGAAAGAAATAAAAAGAAACAAAAGAGATCATATGGATCTTTATGGAGAGTAATGAGCTCACCTAGAAAAAGGTATGATGAATAAAAGTTGTTGAGAGTTGACAAACATAGTTTTGGTCATCGTTGCAATTAATAGGAAGTAATAAACAAAGAGAGGTCTTCACATATAAATATACTATCTTGGACATCTTTTATGACTGTGAGCACTCATTAAAATATGACATGCTAAAGAGTTGACGTTGGACAAGGAAGACAACATAATGGGTTATGTTTTCTTACATCTGAGATAAATTATATTGTCATGGATCATCCAACATGGTTGAGCTTGTCTTTCGCCCTCATGCTAGCCAAATTCATCGCACTAAGTAGAGATACTACTTGTGCTTCCAAATATCCTTAAACCAGTTTTGCCATGAGAGTCCACCATACCTACCTATAGATTGAGTAAGATCCTCCAAGTAAGTTGTCATCGGTGCAAAGCAAAAAAAATTGCTCTCTAAATATGTATGACTTATTAGTGTGGGAGAAAATAAACTTTATACAATCGTGTGATATGGAAGATATAAAAGCGACAGACTGCATAATAAAGGTCCATATCACAAGTGGCAGTATAGAGTGATGTTCTTTCGCATTAAGATTTTGTGCATCCAACCATAAAAGCGCATGACAACCTCTGCTCCCCTCTGCGAAGGGCCTATCTTTTACTTTTTATCTCCTACCTTGCATAAGAGTCATGGTGATCGTCACCCTTCCTTTTTACATTTTATCCTTTGGCAAGCACAGTATGTTGGAAAGATCCTGGTATATATGGCTAATCAGATGTGAGTTTTCATGAACTATTATTGTTGACATTACCCTTGAGGTAAAACATTGGGAGGCAAAACTATAAGCCCCTATCTTTCTCTGTGTCCGATTAAAACTCCATGCCATAAGTATTGCATGAGTGTCAGCAATTGTGAAAGACTATATGATAGTTGAGTATGTGGACTTGCTGAAAAGCTCTGATATTGACTCTTTCCTATGTTATGATAAATTGCAATTGCTCCAATGACTGAGATTATAGTTTGTTAGTTTTCAATGAAGTTTATGATTCATACTTGAAATTGTGATTGAATTATTACTCTAGCATAAGAAATCATATGACAAGAATTACATAAGTTGATGTTCTAAGAATGATCATGATGCCCTCATGTCCGTATTTTACTTTTATCGACACCTCTATCTCTAAACATGTGGACATATTTTTCGATTTCGGCTTTTGCTTGAGGACAAGCGAGGTCTAAGCTTTGGGGAGTTGATACGTCCATTTTGCATCATGCTTTTATATCAATATTTATTGCATTATGGGCTGTTATTACACATTATGTCACAATACTTGTGCCTATTCTCTCTTATTTTACAAGGTTTACATAAAGAGGGAGAATGCCGGCAGCTGGGATTCTGGGCTGGAAAAGGAGCAAATATTAGAGACCTATTCTGCATAGCTCCAAAAGTCCTAAAACTTCACGGAAGTCAATTTCAGAATATATAAAAAATACTGAGCGCAAGAAGTTCACCAGGGAGGCCACACCCTGCCCACGAGGGTGGGGGCGCGCCCCCCTACCTCGTGGGCCCCCTGGTGGCCCTCTGATGGCCATCTTCTGCTATATGAAGTCTTTCGATGAGGAAAAAATCATAATCCATCTTCTCGGACGAAACTCCGCCGCCACGAGGCGGAACCTTGGCGGAACCAATCTAGGGCTCTGGTGGAGCTGTTCTGCCGGGGAAACTTCCCTTCGGGAGGGGGAAATCATCGCCATCGTCATCACCAACGCTCCTCTCATCGGGAGAGGGCAATCTCCATCAACATCTTCACCAGCACCATCTCCTCTCAAAACCCTAGTTCATCTCTTGTATCCAATTCTTGTCTCCAAGTCCGGGATTGGTACATGTGGGTTGCTAGTAGTGTTAATTACTCCTTGTAGTTGATGCTAGTTGGTTTAATTGGTGGAAGATCATATGTTCAGATCATATATGCATATTAATACCCCTCTGATTATGGAGATGAATATGCTTTGTGAGTAGTTACGTTTGTTCCTGAGGACATGGGAGAAGTCTTGCTATTAGTAGTCATGTGAATTTGGTATTCGTTCAATATTTTGATGAGATTTATGTTGTCTCTCCTATAGTGGTGTTATGTGAACGTCGATTACGTAACACTTCACCATTATTTGGGCCTAGAGGAAGGCATTGGGAAGTAATAAGTAGATGATGGGTTGCTAGAGTGACAGAAGCTTAAACCCTAGTTTATGCGTTGCTTCGTAAGGGGCTGATTTGGATCCATATGTTTCATGCTATGGTTAGGTTTACCTTAATACTTTTATTGTAGTTGCGGATGCTTGCAATAGAGGTTAATCATAAGTGGGATGCTTGTCCAAGTAAGGACAGCACCCAAGCACCGGTCCACCCACATATCAGATTATATTATCAAAGTACCGAACGCGAATCATATGAACATGATGAAAACTAGCTTGACGATATTCCCATGTGTCCTCGGGAGCGCTTTTCTCTATATAAGAGTTTGTCCAGGCTTGTCCTTTTCTACAAAAAGGATTGGGCCACCTTGCTGCACTTTATTCACTTTTGTTACTTGTTGCTCGTTACAAATTATCCTATCACAAAACTATCTATTACCACTTATTTCAGTACTTGCAGAGAATACCTTGCTGGAAACCGCTTATCATTTCCTTCTGCTCCTCATTGGGTTCGACACTCTTACTTATCGAAAGGACTACGATAGATCCCCTATACTTGTGGGTCATCAACCGCTTGCTCAGACCGCGTGCGCGGGCAAACGTCTGCCAGCCGCGGGCAAGGGCTACGTTTCCCTTGATGGATACCTCCACCGTGACCCACGAAGCCTTGCTACAGCAACCGTCGGCCTGCAGCTAGAGGCCGCCAGGACCCATGGCCAGCAGCTCGCCGGCAAAGGAGCGTGGAAGTTGAAGCCAGGTGCCGGCTGGGTTCTCTGACCACACGACGAACTCCGGTAGCACCTCTGACGAGTGGAAGCGCGGCCGAGGAGGCCAAACGACCATAGCGCGCCTCCCTTCGTGGGCGGTACTGCCGTGTCTCGGGCAGCTCCCGCCACGCGGAGGGACACCGTCGCGACCGCCAGGGACGGCGCCGGACCCCGAGGAAGTTCGCCTGCGCCCACGAGGGACCACAGCAGGGGTTGCGACATGCTTGCGGGGGCGACCACGCCCCTCTTAGGCGGTGGCAAGACGGGACCCTCCTGGCGAGCATTCCCCTTCTCTGCGGCCGAGAGCCTCTTTTGTCAGCGCCATGAGTGTCGCTGCAAGGCGATGGAGCAAAGAGGAGGAAGAAGCGGGCGAAGTGGTGAAGCAGATGAGTGACGGGGGCTCCGCCCCTCTCATTTATATCCAGAGGGAGGCAAACCGCCGGCCTCCACGATCTAAGGTAATGATGGTTTTTTTCTGCATGCAGCAGGGACACGTCAAGCCGAATAGTTCCCGAGGCAGCGTGGGGAAGCGGAGATGCCCACGTCCTGTCAATCGCCACGCGTCAATCAAGGCCGCAGGCGGTTGGGGCCCGCGGTACTCCGCACTTGCCCTTTGGCTTCGCCTCGAAACCAAGTCCGAGCACGCCTTGGGCCCGGGGGCTACTATCGGCGTCCTGGGAATGTGGGTACCCAGACTTGCCTGCCTACGGCCCATGGCGTGGCTATACCGGCGGCCCGGTACGGCCCATCTCCACCAGCAACCACTCAAGACCCTCGCTGATGTAGGGTGGAACCCCAATCGGCCGATCTTTCACGAAAGGAGCAGATCCCGCGAAGAACACAAGAACACGAGGAGGGGAACGAGGGAAAACACGAGAGAAACACGAAATAAACACTAAACCAACAAGAAATAGTCACACATGTGCTAGATCCTTGAGTACATAAGAGATCATGCGATCCACGGACAACTAAGGACGATACAAAGGTAGCCAGTCTTCTCCACAAGGAGGTCTTGAATCCAAAGGGATCTTCTCCGAAGAGGGGCCGCGGTCTCTCTCGTGGAGTAGATCCGATGTGGATGAGCAATGCTCTATCTCTAAATATGAGCTAAACCAATGCTAACCCTAAAACATAGGTAGGAGAAGAGTATATATAGTCTAGGTGGGCGAAGGGGTACACGGGCCTCGGGCCCTTACACCATGCGCAGACAGGGGAGGCCAGATGTCCGGGGTGCCGGATGTCCAGGCTGTCGGGCCGGATGTCCGGGCTCTGGATCCGGGGACGAACATGATGAACACCGCGTGGAGAGGTCAAATCCGGGCAAAATTCGGAGGAATTTGTGGATGGAAATTGGGGAAAAGTGGATGGAAAGCTAGATCTACCTGCAACACACGACATCCGCGGATCAAATCCAACAAAACTTCATCACACCAACAAATCACAAAAAACAATTAGGGCTATTTTTGTGGGGACATTTTCGAATTAGGGACAAAATCAACAAAAATAAGGCTAGAAACACAATGGGGAGGCTCTGAAATCGTGATCAACGTGGCTCTAGATACCAAGATGATGTAGGGTGGAACCCTAATCGGCCGATCTTTCACGAAAGGAGCGGATCCCGCGAAGATCACAAGAACATGAGGAGGGGAACGAGGGAAAACACGAGAGAAACACGAAAGAAACACTAAACCAACAAGAAATAGTCACACATGTGCTAGATCCTCGAGTATATAAGAGATCACACGATCCACGGACAACTAAGGATGATACAAAGGTAGCCGGTCTTCTCCGTGACGAGGTCTTGAGGTCTTCTCCGCAAGGAGGTCTTGAATCCAAAGGGATCTTCTCCGAAGAGGGATCGCGGTCTCTCTCGTGGAGTAGATCCAATGTGGATGAGCAATGCTCTATCTCTAAATATGAGCTAAACCAATGCTAACCTTAAACGTAGGTAGGACAAGAGTATATATAGTCTAGGTGGGCGAAGGGGTACACGGGCCTCAGGCCCTTACACCGTGCGCAGATAGGGGAGGCCGGACATTCAGGCGTCGGGCCGGATGTCCGGGCGTTCGCGGAGGGCCGGATGTCCGGGCTGGGGTGGCTGGATGTCCGGGCTGGAGGCGCTGGAGGCGCTGGCCTTGCTGCTCTCTGGTTTGGTGGTGTCTGGATATCCGGGCTTGAGGCCGGATTTCCGGGCCTAGCCGGATGTCCGGGCTGGGGCCGGATGTCCGGGGCCTGTAGATGCTCGGCGGCTGGATGTTGCTGTAGTCGAAGTCTCCAGCGGCCGGATGTCCGGGCTCAGGGCCGGATCTCCGGGCCCTGGAGCTGCCTTCTTGCCCTTTCGACGTTCCTCTTCATCCGTGAACTTGGCGGTTTGTTCGTCTTCACGTGCATCTTCGGGAGGGTCCTCTTGGTACCTAATCATGCACAATATCTCGGACTTAGGTAGTAGACATGTCTCGAGGGGATCATATGCAATGTCACTAAGGAGAGAAGTCACCTCGGTCTCGAGAGCTCTAGCTGGTGCTTGTGTTGTGGGTCCTCTTGGCACTTCGTGAGGCGATGGTAGGTCCATGGGAATGACCGTAGGATGCTCCGCATCATCTCCCCTCCCTTGGGGAAGATCCGACCTCAGATCGAAATCCTCATCACCATGGTAGGGCGAGAGATCTTTGACGTTGAAGATGTTGCTCACGGAGTACTTGTCGCGCGGGAGGTCGATCTTGTAGGCGTTGTTGTTGTAGCGTTCAAGCACCTTGAAGGGTCCATCCGCTCGTGGTCGAATTTTGGACTTGCATTCGTTGGGGAAGCGGTCCTTGCGAAGGTGTAGCCATACAAGATCTCCAATGTTGAATACCATGGGGTGCTTGTTGATGTTGCGCTTGGTCGCAAGTCATTGTACTTGGCGCTCGATCGTTTGCCTTATATCTTCATGCACCTTCTTGAGATGTGTCATGCATGCACTTGTGTCCATATTGATGCACTCTTGTAGTGGTAGAGGGAGAATGTCCAACGGGGACAAAGGGTTGAATCTGTAGACGACCTCGAAGGGGGACTTGCTGGTTGTTGAGTGTCTTGCGCGGTTGTAGGCGAACTCGGCGATAGGTAGACACTCCTCCCACTCCTTGATGTTCTTCTTGATTAGCACTCGAAGTAGAGCGGAGAGTGTGCGGTTGGTCACCTCTGTTTGGCCGTCGGTTTGAGGATGGTAAGCCGTCGAGAAGAGTAGCTTGATTCCGAGCCTGGCGCATAGGGTCTTCCAAAAGTAGCTTAGGAACTTCAGGTCGCGGTCGGAGACAATTGTCATTGGCACTCCATGTAGACGCAATATTTCCCTACAAAAGAGGTTGGCAACATGTGAAGCATCGTCTATCTTGTTGCAAGGAATGAAATGTGCCATCTTGGAGAAACGGTCCACAACGACAAATACCGAATCCTTTCCATTTCTAGTCCTAGGCAAGCCAAGTACAATATCCATGCTAATATCTTCCCATGGTTGATATGGAATTGGGAGAGGCATGTAAAGGCCATGGGATTGAGCTTTGGACTTAGCTTTACGACATGTAGAGCATCGTTTGGTGAAGCGGTTGACGTTGCGAAACATCTTGGGCCAATAGTAGTTCTTGGAGAGCGTGGCGAAAGTCTTGTTGCGTCCAAAATGTCCCATTAACCTCCTCCATGAGATTCCTGCAAAAGCAACAAATGAAGAGAAGACTCGGGAATGTAGAGTTTGTTAGCTCTCATAAGATATCCATCTTTGATGTAATAGCGTTCCCAAGATGTATGCGTCAAACATTTGGCATAAGGAGTAGCAAAAGTAGGATCATGCTCATATAAGTCTTTTATATGCTCAAAGCCAATGACATCCAATTCAAGTTGAGTAACAAGCATGCATATGCGGGAAAGGGCATTCGCCATAATATTTTCCTTACCTTTAATGTACTTGATGACATAAGGAAAAGACTCAATAAATTCACTCCATTTAGCATGACGCTTATTCAACTTGGTTTCACCTTTAAGGTACTTGAGCGTCTCATGATTGGTATGAATGATAAATTCATGAGGGCAAAGATAGTGTTCCCATTCATGTAAAACTCGCACTAAAGCATATAGCTCTTTGTCATATATGGGGTAATTGAGTTGCGCTCCGGAGAGTTTCTCACTAAAGTAAGCTATGGGGCGCTTCTCTTGCATTAACACACCTCCTATGCCATTACTGCTAGCATCGCAATGAATCTCAAAGGGTTTGTCAAAGTTGGGTAATGCAAGCACGGGAGCATGAGTAAGCAAATTCTTAAGCTCATTGAAAGCGGTATCTTGGGATGGTCCCCAAACAAAAGGTGCATTCTTCTTGCTCAAAGCATGCAAAGGCGAAGCAATGGCGCTAAAATCTTTCACAAAGTGACGATAGAAACCCGCAAGGCCAAGAAAGCTACGCACTTGTTGCAAGTTAGTTGGTTGTGGCCAAGTCTTAATAGCATTGATCTTGGACTCATCTACATGAACACCCTTAGAAGATACAACAAAACCCAAGAAAACAAGCTTATCAATGCCAAAAAGGCATTTCTCCATATTAGCATAGAGATGCTCTTTTTGAAGAGTTTGCAAAATGGTTCGAATATGGGTGACATGATCTTGAAGAGATTTGCTATAAACAAGGATATCATCGAAGTAGACCACAACAAACACACCAATGTAAGGGCGAAAGACATGATTCATAAGACGCATAAAAGTACCCGGTGTTTCCGATAGACCAATAGGCATGACTAACCACTCATACATCCCAAACTTGGTTTTGGAAGTGGTCTTCCATTCATCACCCTCTTGTATGCGGATTTGATAGTAACCACTCTTAAGATCAATTTTGAAAAGATAGTGGCACCACTAAGTTCATCAAGTATATCGTCAAGGCGTGGAATGGGATACCTATAGCAAACGGCGATAGCATTGATAGGTCTATAATTAGAGCACATGCGAAAGCTACCGTCTCGTTTTGGCACAAGAATGACCGGGACGACACAAGGGCTCAAACTTTCATGCACATGTCCATGGTCTATGAGATGCTTTACTTGCCTTTGTATTTCTTTGGTTTCTTCGGGGTTGACGCGGTAGGGAGCTTTGTTCGGAAGCGTTGCTCCGGGGATGAGGTCGATGCGGTGCTCGATGCCTCGTAGTGGAGGTAGTCCCGGAGGTAGCTCGTTGGGGAAAACATCTTGAAATTCCCGCAAAAGAGAAGACAACACTAGAGGTAGAGTGTCAGAGGTCTTAGCTTGTGTTTCATTGTTCTTGCACAAAAGGACATAGTGTAGGACACTAGATGGGTTCTCACACACTCCTCTTATCTCACTTTTGGTGGCAAATAGGACTAAGTTCTTATTGTCGCTCATCGTGGAGGCGCTCGATTTGGGCTTGTGGCGCTCACTCTCTTTTTGGTGGCTCACTCTCTCACTATTCTCTCCATGATGGGTGGCTTGCTTGTCGGCCATCACTTGGCTTGGAGACATGGGCGAAGTACGTACTCCTTTCCTTTCATCTGGAAGATGTAGTGGTTCGTTCGGCCGTTGTGGATGACACCTCTATCAAATTGCCATGGGCGTACAAGGAGAAGGTGGCAAACGGTCATTGGAACGACGTCGCACTCCAAAGTGTCTTTGTAGGCGCCAATTTTGAAGGAGACTTGTACTCGATGCTCAACTTGGACAGTGTCGGAGTCGCTAAGCCATTGAACTTTTGTGATAGCCTGGCTTATTAGGGATGATAGACTACTCATATCAATAAGGAATTCCTTCTTTTCCGGAAGCCCATTCGGACAGAACTCCAAAGTTAAGCATGCTCAGCTTGGAGTAGTTTCAGGATGGGTGACCGACCGAGAAGTTGCTCTCAGGTGCGCACGAGTGAGGACAAAGTGTGCAGAAAAGACTAGTATTGATCTGTGGGTCCAGTCTAGATCCCGCCAGGAGTAACGACCACCAGCGGGTATGTCCGGGGCGTTACAACTTTGTACGGATGTGGGTGCTTCATCTTGGGCAATTGGAGCTTGGAGCAAAGTTCTTCACTTGCGAGATTATGACAACTCCCTCCATCGATGATGACCTTGACAGATCGTCCATTGATGCTGGCCTTGGTATGAAAGATGTGGCATTGTTGGTCTTCTTCTTGGTGATGTTGGAGAGTCAAGACCTTGGAGACAAAGAGAGTGGGACTTGAATCTTCATCGCAAAAGACTTGTTCTTCTTCATCGTTCACTTGCCGGTGCATGGCGACTTGCTTAAGATCATCCAATTCTCCTTCACTCATTGAGTCATAAGTGTCGTCGTCATTGAGGATCATGGTCTGCTTGTTGGTGCACTCATCGGACTTGTGGCCTCGGCCTCCGCATGTGAAGCATTTGAAGGAACTTGTCTTGACGGTCTCATTGGTTGGAGTTGATGATGATGAAGCTCTCGACTTAAAGTTGCTTGTTGTAGTATGATGACTTGGAGTTGACGAAGCTTTCTTGGAACTCGACTTGTCAATGTTGCTTGTAGAAGGCTTGGTAGACGGTGCTGGAGTCATTGAAGCTTGGTTGTTGGAGAAGCCGTAGGACTTGGATGAGAACTTGGCATATTGAAATCGTCTTGCACTTGACGTTCCGCTTTGTAGCTTGATGCATGAGCTTGATGAGGTTCGAGTATGGTTGGAAGTCGGTGATCTTCTTGATAGGATGGTTGAATCCATTCAAGAAACATGTCATAGTTTGCTCATCATCTTCCGTGACATTGGCTCTTATCATGGCAATCTCCATCTCCTTGTAGTACTCTTCAACGCTCTTGGTTCCTTGCTTGAGTAGTTGGAGTTTCTTGAAGAGGTCGCGGTTGTAGTAGGTTGGCATGAAGTGCACTCTCATGACATCCTTCATTTGCGCCCAAGTAGTGATGGGTGGTTCACCTCTTGCCTCACGGCGCTCGAGTACTTGTTCCCACCAAATGAGGACATAGTCTTGGAACTCAAGGAATGCCATTGCAATCTTCTTCTCTTCTTCATAGTTGTGAAAACGGAAGATTTGTCGACCTTGAATGCCCATGATAGGTACTCTTCGGGATCGTTGCTTGCATTGAACTTCGGCATGGTGAACTTTAGCTTGTCGTAGCATTGCTCTTCTTTGTGTTGGGGTCGGGGATGATAACGCCCATGTTGTTGATAATTGTGAAGCTCGTGTTGCTCTTGTCGTGGAGGATTTCCATTGTCTTCATGCTCTTGGTGAAGTTTATGTTCTTGGCGAGCTTGTGGAGGAGCTTGTCGAGCTCGAGGAGGAACTGGAGGAACTTGACGATGCATGCAAACTTGAAATCTTCATTCGTGAGCTTCTTCGCAAAGTGCTTCTTCATGTTCACGAGCTTGTCGGTCTCGGTTGGCTACGGCTAGACTTGAATCTTGGAGGGCTTGTTGCGCCTAAAGTGCTTGAGCTTCACAGAGTTGTTGTTCTTGGCGTTGTGCCTCGGCATCTTGTGCATCTTGGTGTAGACGCGCGCGCTCTTCCTCTTCATGTTGGCGTTGTCATTGCCGTTCTCGTTCTAGTGCAAAAGCCTCTTGGCTTTGACGTTGTTAGTGCTCTTGAGAGTTGGTGTCACATAGAGGATTGAGGCTTGCTTGAAGATCGTTGCGCGCGACACATCGAAGAGTGTTTGACGTCCGTGTACTTGAGCCAGAGAGGGTGAAGTCAGAGTGTCGACTTGAGCGGCTCCATCTAGATGAGGACGAAGTGGAAGAAGAACGGTTGATCAACAAAGCGCGAATCTCGTCCATTCTTGCGTCGTTCTCTTGCTTCTAATCATCGAGCTTGTGGTCGAAGTAGTCCCTTGTATGTTGCTCGGAGAGTCGCAAGTCGGCGGCGAGGTTGTCGATGTGTTCACTCATTGCTTGTTGATCTTGATGCAGAGCATGTTGTGCACCAAAGAGGTGGCTCTTGGTGACGTAGGAATTCATGTCGTCGTGCTCAATGAAGAGTGGGTTGGTAGAGGTACTTGGCCTATCCATCATTCCAAGAGAAAAGTGTGAGTGGTAGAAAGAGAAAAACGAATACCAAATGTACCTTGACCGAAATTGAAAGTGGATCAATGATCACTCCAATGTGGACAAGCAAATAGCACAATTGGTACCAATTCTTGTCGGTTTCTCACACCTACACAAGTAAAAGCTTATGGTGGAGCTTGGTTAGGATGGTGGCACAAAATTTGATGCAATTGTTAGTGAGCTTCAATAATGTTGGAAAAGATTCGCAAGTTCGCAATGCAACAAGTAGACCAAGCAATATAAGGAACACGGAAACACACACGCAAAAAGATAAGTGGGGTCGTGCAACCAAGGATGAGCCAAAATGTGGAATCCACAAAAATGCTCTTGTTGCACAACACTAGAGAGACGCTAGCACGATTGCACCATAGGCGGATACAAAGACTTGTGCACAACCTACTAAGCAAAAATGCAAGGACTTCTATCCCAAGTATGCTCTATGCAAGGTGTTTCTATGATATGATCCAAGATGATCTAGTATGACAATCTTAATGTTGTATGATGCAATGGTTCTTGCTTAAAAGCTCTTTGCTTATCTTTCCCTTTTGCTTAAAAGCTTGTTTGGCTCTTTGTTGTTTGAGGTCTTTTCTCATGCAATGCTTCACGAACCAAGATATCAATTGTGTATGCGATGACAACCTTGTGACACAAGAGATGATACCAAGATATGCAACAATGATGTATGTATGCTATGGGAAGTATGATCACTAATGTGCACAAGTCTCGTTGCCGGCAATACTTAACGGCTAGTCTTGATGGGTAAGCGACGCAAAGGAGTAAGGCTATGATGGCTATCAATGTAATGGCAAGAGTGATATGTCTGATACCAAGGCGAGGTTACCGTTCTTGCGTATGGTGTCAAAATGGTGGCACGAATACCAAGATGTAGTCGAGGTGGTCGTTGTTGGTGACACGTCCGTGGCGAAGATGAGCGGCGGTGATGTTGATGTCAAACCGTACCTAAATAGCCGAAACATAAGTAGGACACGGAACCGCAACTCAAATTCTCAAAGCAAAATTGGACCAAAATTGTCGAAGTTGGAAGTGGTAGGCGATGGTGGTGCTATGCGGAGGTGGTGGTGGTATGCGGAAGTATATGTGGGCACCGGATCAAAATTTGGCAAAAGATGGACGAAAACGGGAGGTGGAGAGGAAGTGTTGCTGCCAGGGGCCGGATCTCCGGGCTTGAAGGCCGGATCTCCGGGGTGCCAGATGTCCGGGCTGTCGAGCCGGATGTCCGGGCTCTGGATCCGGGGACGAATGTGATGAACACCGCGTGGAGAGGTCAAATCCGGGCAAAATTCGGAGGAATTTGTGGATGGAAATTGGGGAAAAGTGGATGGAAAGCTAGATCTACCTACAACACATGAAATCCACGGATCAAATCCAACAAAACTTCATCACACCAACAAAGCACAAAAAAAATAGGGCTATTTTTGTGGGGAAATTTTCGAATTAGGGACAAAATCAACAAAAATAAGGCTACAAACACAACGGAGAGGCTCCGAAATCGTGATCGACGTGGCTCTAGATACCAAAGATGATGTAGGCTGGAACCCTAATCGGCCGATCTTTCACGAAAGGAGCGGATCCCGCGAAGAACACAAGAACACGAGGAGGGGAATGAGGGAAAACATGAGAGAAACACGAAAGAAACACTAAACCAACAAGAAATAGTCACACATGTGCTAGACCCTCAAGTACATAAGAGATCACACGATCCACGGACAACTAAGGACGATACAAAGGTAGCCGGTCTTCTCCATGATGAGGTCTTGAGGTCTTCTCCGCAAGGAGGTCTTGAATCCAAAGGGATCTTCTCCGAAGAGGGGCCGCGGTCTCTCTCGTGGAGTAGATCCGATGTGGATGAGCAATGTTCTATCTCTAAATATGAGCTAAACCAATGCTAACCCTAAAACGTAGGTAGGAGAAGTCTTCACGTGCATCTTCGGGAGGGTCCGGGGCTTGAGGCCTTGCTGCTCTCTGGTTTGGTGGTGTCTGGATATCCGGGCTTGAGGCCGGATTTCCGGGCCTAGCCGGATGTCCGGGCTGGGGCCGGATGTCCGGGGCCTGTAGATGCTCGGCGGCTGGATGTTGCTGTAGTCGAAGTCTCCAGCGGCCGGATGTCCGGGCTCAGGGCCGGATCTCCGGGCCCTGGAGCTGCCTTCTTGCCCTTTCGACGTTCCTCTTCATCCGTGAACTTGGCGGTTTGTTCGTCTTCACGTGCATCTTCGGGAGGGTCCTCTTGGTACCTAATCATGCACAATATCTCGGACTTAGGTAGTAGACATGTCTCGAGGGGATCATATGCAATGTCACTAAGGAGAGAAGTCACCTCGGTCTCGAGAGCTCTAGCTGGTGCTTGTGTTGTGGGTCCTCTTGGCACTTCGTGAGGCGATGGTAGGTCCATGGGGATGACCGTAGGATGCTCCGGATCACTCGCGAGGGGCCAAGCCTGGCGAGGCGGACGACACAGGACCTCCTCAGAGGCAGCCTCGCTAGGCTGGCTCCCAAGGAGCGGAGATATCAAGGCGAGGGGCACCTCGCGAGGTTCGCGTGACATGAGCCATGACGACCGAAACCAGGCGGGCCCGGCGGGCGCAGAGTGCTAGTTTCCTCTTTGGTGCTAAAGAAGCAGGCGCAGGCGAGGCATCCCGAGGCATCAGGCAAAGGTTTCCATATCGGTGCAACAAGACCAAGACCAGCAGGACGGCAGGACGGAGGTCATCGCGGAGCCCACAGCTGCATCACCACTAGAGCCTTTGGCAGGCGAAGACCACCTTTTGTTAGGATAACCTGTACCAGTTGTCTCCCTTCAAAATTGGTTGTTGTGGGATCCCTTCCTGCCTAAAATTTGGGAAGAGGACCAGGGCCTCTATAAATAGGGCTAGCCACCACCATAGCAGGGACGGATCATTCGGACCATCCTCAGACATACCAGCTCGTCGAGCTCAAGAACACTTCTCCTCAGGAGGCTGTTCATCCACTGTACTAATTCATCCTCAGCCTACGAGGCAATCCACCACACCACACTGGAGTAGGGTATTACACCACAACGGTGACCCGAACCAGTATAAACCCTCGTGTCTCTTGTTCCTTGGGTTCGGCGAGCTACGCCTTGAGATCATTGCGAGAGCAGGCTAGGAAGAGAGAGATCTTCGTGCGCACCCAGAGTTCGAACCTCAAGGGTTTGCCTGAACCCTGAATCCGACAGAGTCCTTGGCTATGCTGACTCGGAGATGCTTCGTATGTCATGTGCACTGCCTTGTACATGATGGTGCTGTACGATCGAGTTGTGTGGGCCCCACCACATAAATTTCGGACGAAATCACTATCATATGTTTGTTTCCGGCTTATTCTGCAAGCCAAATCCTTTTGTTTTGTTTTGTTTTGAGTTGTGGCATTCGAGTTGCTTCAATGTCAAGTGTTGATTCCATAGCTTTCCTAAGCGGTGTTCTCATATTTCTATGGGAGTACTAATCCTTCTTGATCATCGAGATTGTCATGTCAATCCTTCTCAACCGGTGTGCTTCTCTTCAAGTTAATCATATGCTTTCAATTTCTGCTAGATCAATTATCAGTTCTATGCAACGGTGTTTGTTTGATCTGTCCCAAGTTGCCTTTGTTTTCCCACCCTCCCACCCTTTTCATCAAGGACTCAGATATCTTAATCAAGTATCCATTTTATTCATGTGAAGTCTCTTCATTATTTTCCTTCAATATTCTTACCCAATGATTCTCATGAAGATGCTAAGGAAGCTTCAAGTTTATCATCCGTCATTCTATTTTCTTCTCCGGTGGACTTAATTCAAGCTTTTGTCTTAATCATATCCCTTTCTTTTGTTTCACATGTTTTATCATGTTGCAATATCTTAACCAAGTCTCTCTTATTTATTCACCTCTCTCTATTCATATCCGGAGTGCTATAGATATCTCAGAAGATTCATATTTCCATTCTTAATCCGTTCAAGCCATTTGGAGATTATTGTCTCATTCAAGTCATTTAATTCAACTAGTGCAATCTCTCTTCAAAATCATTTCAACGGTGCTTATTTTGAGTAGGCCCTAACCCACGGGTCTTTTCCCAGGATCTTACCTGACTCTTCTAATTTTTTCCGGAGCTATTCTCAAACTCTTTTCAATGTTTGACGTAAGAATGGATTTCCATCAGTCTTATGCCTTCTCCAAGATTGTTTCAAATTGTTTTCATCTTTCGTTCAAACTTTCTATTCTTCATTCCAGAGTGCCTCAACAATTCATGGTGGTGTTTCTCGTCGTCATTCTCAAATTTTTAAGACCGAAGAAGAATTTCTCTTGAATCTTGGTCCGTTCTCTTGAAGATTCATGGTTCTAGCTTCGTTCCATCCTCATAATTGTTCGGGTTGCGAGAAATTCTTTTCATACCCATCCGAAGCATTTCAAGAGTTGCTTTCCTTTCTCGATCATCTGAAGGCCATCATCTCTGAAGATTCTCTTTGTTCTAAGTTTTCAGCTCTCATTCCCCATTCTTCCGGTGCATCGTTCAAGTATTCTCTAGTCAGCTCGTGATCTCTTCGTTCTCTTGTATCAAATTCCCTCAAGTTTTTTTTCATTCGTTTCAAATTCTTACCGGTGATTCGTTCTTTTTCTTCAAGGGTTTTCAAATGCTTACGGTGGTTCGTTCAAGAGTTCTCTTCCTTGGTTATCATATCAATTTATTCGTTGTTTCAATCCTACCGGTGGTTCATTGAAGACCTTCCCAAGTTTGGCTATATCTCTTTCAATATTTTCAAGAAGAATAAGTAGTATGCCAAATCTGTTGCTTGTCATCAATTTAAATTGGTGAAGGATGTGCATAACATAATTCTTATTCTTGCTTCATCCAAGTAATTGATTCATTCTTCCGGCGTTTGTTCATGATGAGTAAATTCTCGGTTCGAGATGCTTCATCTTTTCTTTTCGGAGTTCCAAGCTCTCTCGGTTTTATCGGCACGAAGCTTCATCTAAATCATTACAAGGCTTCAATCTTATTCTTTTCATCCTTCACTTCTTTCTCATCATCCTTTTATTACCGGAGTTCTCACGAATGCTCTACATGGTGGTTCATCAAATATTTCATTCCTTCTTCTAGTGTTCGTCATCCTTGTTGGAGGAGATCAAGCATTCTTCATCGTGCATTCTGAAATGCAATTCTTTCTACATTATCTTTTGAGGTGTTGTTATATCATTCCTGATAATTTCCCTTCGTGTTTCATGATTCACAAGTTTTCAAGGGTGACATATTGTAAACCCATCATTTTCAATTTGTTCATGAGATCTTTTCAACCCAATAATTTCTTCGTTGGTGTTATCATGGTATAGATTTCACTTAAAGCCTTCCCTAAGGAATGTTGTTATTATGGTGTTTATCAGTGATCCAAGTTTCCTTATATTCTCATGGTGAAAGAAGTTTTTCCATCTCTTCGTTCCTCTCAGCTAATCAATATTTTGGTAATGGTTGGTTGTCACCTCATAATTTTAAGATGTCTCCATAAGATGTCTCCATAAGCCCACGAGGATCATATCCTTTCGTATTGATCTTCCAACAACTATGTTCAATCCTTCTTTTTAAGGATGCTCTCTTAAATTCATTTTAGGTAGAACATGTGGTTTTCTTCTCCGTTCTTTTGATTCCATTCTTACATTTGTTCTGTAGGGATTGTGATGTTACTCTCTGCGACCCATCGTCTCGTTTTATAAATACCATGCCCTTTTCCTTGCTTATCAAGTTCTTTTCATCTCTCAAGTTCTTTTCATCTTATCAAGTCTTGCATCTCTTTTCAACCAGAGTGCAGTTCAAATTCTTTCATTCTTATCCTTGTCTATTTCGTCCTAACCGGAGTGGTTTCAAAGTCTATCTTCTTCTTAAGCTATTGGTTCTCGTCGTATTGCTAGTTCCTCTTGCCCAACAGACTGTTTGCAATATCATTCATCTCTACTGTATTCTTTCTTTCAATTTGTTCAACCTCTCAAGGTTCATGGTTCACTCGTTTGTCAAAAAAGCAACTTAGTTTTACCTCTTCCTTCTTCCGTTTCTCTCCGGTGCCATCCCTAGATCTCGGTGCGAGATATCTTGTAAGTGGAGGAGTGTTGTGATGACCCGAGACCAACGCTCCAGATGCCTTCCATGTTTTGCGTGACCGATGTGTGTTTATTTGTTTGTTGCATTTCAGCATCGCATCTTTTGCATTGCATCCGCACTCTATTGCCGTCATTTTTTTTAAAAAAACCTGCATTCGTTTGTAGTCGCCGCTCCTTCCTTGTCTCTGTTGACCCCTTCGCAGATCAACCGGACTGCTCTCTTCTCTCTTGTCTTCTCCGTGGCCTTTTTTCAAACCCCTCGCGTGCGCGTCTGAAAACTTTCCCGAACCTGACCCACTCAGTCATCACCGTTGGGTCCGGATCATCCCCAAACATCCCTAAATTATTTTAATTTTATTTATTGGACTCCCTAGTCTCTCAACCACCCGATTTTGATCGGAGGGTCCGAATCTACCCTAAACTCTCCCACTTTTCTTATATAAGAGACTCCTAGTCTAAATCTGGAAAAACCCTAAAATCTAAGAGATGTGTCCCGTCGCCCACCGCCGCCTTCCAAATCCCCCTCGGGATCTCCCCTTGCCCGATCCACCAACCAGCCGCCGCCACCCTCTCCCTTGTTTTCCCCACCGAGCCAATCCCAGGGCACCAGTCTCCAGTCCCTCGCCCGAGGCTCCCGCAGCCACCTCCTTTCCCGACCTGGTCGTCGACCCCGTTGTTGCCGGCGAGCAGCAGCAGCCTGGAGTCCGTAGCCTCGCGTCGTCGTTGACCGTGACCATCGCGCCTCATCTACGGATACAGGCTTGGCCTCCTCGTGCCCTCCTTCCTCCCGTTCTTCTTATCTCTCTGCTCTAACCTATCTCTTCCCTGTGTTCCCTTCCAGGAGCACCACACCATGACCATCGTCCCATGCCGTCGGACATCGCCTAGTCCTCGCCCCGCGCTGGATCCATCCATCCCCGATGCCTGCTGCCTCCTTCCTGCTCGGATCCGGGAAGTTCCGAGCCGAGACGCCACCATTCCCCTACGGCCTCCCTCCCTGCACCATGCGTCGATGTGCCTGGCCTCGTCTTCTCCAGTTAGTGCACCTCAAGAGCCGACCATGGATGCCCAAATTACCATGTTTCCTCCCCGAGCTCCAAGTCCCCGCACTGCTGACCCTGCTGACGCGTCGCCGTCGGTCAGCAAGCCCCCCTCGCGGCCTCCCTATTTCCTCCCCGATTTCTTTCCCTCTCTGAAACCTTCTCTGTCGTTTGAACAGAGAACATGCGCTGCCTCTTTCAGCTCCGCCCGCATGCCACCTCACCGGAGAACGCCGTTACGCGCCTCGATCCGCCCGTTCCCACCGGTTCCCACCGACCCCGTCGTCGGGACCCCCGGCTGTCGTCTCCTGCGTCGCCATGGACGTGCCACTGTTTATGTTCTTCAGAAACGAGCAGCAGCAGCTCGCCCGCTCATCCCCGTTGACCGCGGCCGCGCGTGGCCTCCGCGCCTTGGGCAGCCTTCTGCCGCCAAGGCCCAGTGCACCTCCAGATCCAGCCCAGCGCCACCTCAGGCTGATTTGGCCCAAGGTGAACAGATCCCCAATGCCCTCCTCTGTTCCTACTTGGGCTTGGCCCGATTCTACTACTGCTACTGTCCTGTGCAGCCCAGATCTGTTCAGATACGGCTAAGAGTCTATTTTTTTACAGTCTGCGAATTTTCTATTTATCCAAGGAAAATTGTTTTGCAGAAAAACCCTTGCACTTCATGCATATCAAAACTCAACAATCGTGCATCATATTAAAATGACTCATATATGTAAAATGCCTAGAATTTCATCTAGTTTCACAATATGTCACTTTCATCAATGTTTAAAATGTTAAACTTTCTGTTTGCATTAATTTTGCATAATGACATGTTAAAATGGTTTATTTCATAACTAAATAACCTTAGCCCCGTTTTAAATAAACATTATATGTAAATGGGGTAGAAAATGCATAGATTAACATGGTGCACTTTATTTTACTGTTTAACAACAATAAAATATGCTTTAGGGCGGAACAGTACCAAATTTGAAATATGCATATGCGGATTTTCTGGAATTGTTGTTTGTTATTTCTGGCCTCATTTAAACTTGTCTAAATAGTTAGTTTACTTATGCTTCACCTCTTTCCATGTTTGACAACATTTAATATTGTTGAGTACATAAACAATAGTGAACTAAATAATCAATATGGTGTTTCGTCAATATGCAACTCATTGCATATTGAGCTCCACTTAATTTGTATTATTTGATTGTTGTACTTTGCCATGCCATGTTTATTAAACCAGACATGCATCATACTTGGTTGTGCATCATGCAATGATTATGCTTGCTTATTTACTATGTTGTTTGCTTCTTTCCGGTTATGCTTATTCTTGATAGTTCTGGTTACGTTGCGATTGTGAGGATCCGTTCAACCTCTTCATGGACTCGTTCTTCTTCCTAGCGGGATTTCGGGAAAAATGACCGTTACTCTGGATACCACTACTATCTTTGCTATGCTACTTGTCTCGATGCTATCGCTCATGCTACCTACCACTTGTTTATCAATCCTCCTAAATTGCCATGATAACCTCTAACCTTTTTACCCTTCCTAGCAAACCGTTGTTTCGCTATGTTACCGCTTTGCTCAGCCCCTCTCATAGCGTTGCTAGTTGCAGGTGCAGGTGCAGTTGCAGGTTGTTCCATGTTAGGACATGGATATCATGGGATATCACAATATCTCTTATTTAATTATTGCACATATATACTTGGTAAAGGGTGGAAGGCTCGGCCTTATGCCTGGTGTTTTGTTCCACTCTTGCTGCCCTAGTTTCCGTCATACCGGTGTTATGTTCCTTGATTTTTGCGTCCCTAACACGGTGAGGGTTTATGGGCCCCTCTTGACAATTCGCTTTGAATAAAACTCTTCCAGCAAGGCCCAACATTGGTTTTACCATTTTCCTAATAACAACTAAAACTTGCATAGGGACTTGCTGGCCCCCGAGGTCCCTTAATCAACCCCCGGGCCAGCGCTCCACATGAGTGTTGGTCCACCTACCTAGCAGTCGGAGGTGCCACCTCGGGGCAACTCGATGGTATTTTGGGTACCGTCCACTTCGCATAGACGGTGTTGTCTTGAGAACGAGATACGCGCGGCTCCTATCGGGGTATCGACGCACCGGGTGGTCTTGCTGGTTTTGTTTTACCATTGTCGAAATGTCTTGTGCACCGGGATTCCGAGTCTGATCGGAGGGTTCCGCGATGGAGGATTGTCTCTGCGGATCGTGAGCTTGTCATGGGCTAAGTTGGGACACCCCTACAGGGTTTAAACTTTCGAGAGTCGTGCCCGCGGTTATGTGGCAGATGGGAATTTTTAATATCCGGTTGTAGTGGACTTGAACTAAACTCAATTAAGATACACTAACCGTGTGCGTAATCGTGGCCGTCTCTTTTCAAGTGAGTTCAACAAGGGAACACGGTGGGGTTATGTTTGACTCGTAAGTAGTTCAGGATCACTTATTGATCATTATTAGTTTGCGACCATTTGTGTAGATTCTCATCTTACTCTTGTAATCATAAGTTAGACATCATACATTGCTTAGTCGCTTGCTGCAACCTCACCACTTATCCTTTTCATACCCATTAAGCTTTGCTAGTCTTGATGCCCATGGTAATGGGATTGTTGAGTCCTCGTGGCTCACAGATTACTACGACAACAGTTGCAGGTTCAGGTAATGCGATGATCATGACGTGAGAGCGATGTTTACTTGTTTGGGAGTTCTTCTTCTACGTCGATCTTGGGTTTGGTTCCTGGTCGGCAGCCTGGGCTAGCAGGGTGGATGTCATTTGAGTTTCTGTTTGTGTTTCATTCGTAGTCGGATCTTGTTTTTATGTATGATGGTTGATGTATTCATGCGGCATTTGTATGCCTTGTATGTGTCCCCAACTATTATGTAATGGTACGACGTAATGATATCCACCTTGCAAAAGTGTCTCCAATATGCGCTTCTACCCTTGGTGGGACCGTCGAGTTCCTTTAGGGTAGGGTCGCATATTGGGCGTGACAAGTTGGTATTAGAGCCTCGACCAATGATAGGAGCCCCCTTGTTTGATCGTAGTTGGCCGTTGTCGAGTCTAGAAGAAAACTTTTTCGAAGTCTAGTTATATCAGAGAGTAGGACTTCTTTTTACTCCTCAGCCCCTTCATCGCTCTGGTGAGAAATCTTGACGTAGGTGTTTTGATATACTCCACTTCCCCTTCAAAATTTTTTAAGATCACGCTGTTAGTTTTCGTTCGTTGCAATGTCAGCTCTTTTCATACGGCACACTTCTCTTCGAGTCATTCGACCCTCGTCGTCTTTTACGAGATCAATCATCAGTTCTTTATCAACGACGCTGCCCCCCCCCCCCGTATGAAGTTGTCTTTCTTTTTCCCACCCGCCCACCCTTTTTCTTCTCAGAGCCTGAGTCCGTAATCGAGTATCCATCCTACTCGTGTGAAGCCTTTGCATTATTTCCTCAATTTTTTTCAACCAATGCTTTTCTCTTCAAGTTATCCATCGGTTCCCCGTTCCAAGTTGCCTATGTTTTTCCCGCCCTCCCACCCCCTTTTCTTCCTGGATCCCGAGTCTGGTCGGAGGGTCCCGCGATGGAGGATTGTCTTCGTGGATCGTGAGCCTGTCATGGGCTAAGTTGGGACACCCCTGCAGGGTTTAAGCTTTCGAGAGCCGTGTCTGCGGTTATGTGGCAGATGGGAATTTGTTAATATCCGGTTGTAGTGGACTTGAACTAAACTCAATTAAAATACACCAACCGCGTGCGTAGCCATGACTATCTCTTTTCGGGTTCGTTCGGAAGAGAACATGGTTTGGGTTATGTTTGAACGTAAGTAGTTCAGGATCACTTCTTGATCATTACTAGTTTGCGACCGTTGCGTAGTTTCTCTTCTTATTCTTGTACTCGTAAGTTGGCCACCATACTATGCTTATTCGCTTGCTGCAACCTTACCACGTATCCATTCCACACCCATTAAGCTTTGCTAGTCTTCATACCCATGGTAATGGGATTGCTAAGTCCTCGTGGCTCACAGATTACTACAACAATAGTTGCACATACAGGTAATGCAATGATCTGACGCGAGTGCGATGCTTGCTTGTTTGGAGTTCGTCTACTTCTTCTTCTTCGATCAAGGGTTAGGTTCCGGGCCGGGGAACCTGGGATTAGCAGGGTGGATTTCGTTCTTCTTTTTTGTTTGATTTCATCCGTAGTCGGATCCTGCTCTTCTGTATGATGGTTGCTATGTATTGATGTATTGTTGTATGAATGTTGTAACTTGTGGCGAGTGTAAGCCTTTATCTTGTATTCTCATCTATTCAGTACATGGTATGTTGTAATGGTATCCACCTTGCTATGCGCTCGAAATGCGGTTGTGCCCCAATCATGAATTCATCACGTGATTGGGATAGAATTGCATCTTGGGCGCTACAAGTTGGTAGTAACTTGATCTGAAGTTTCATGATCATGAACAGGATTACCGTACCACTCTGGTGCGGAACGTACTCTGGTTGACCTACGAGGTTTGGTAGTAACTTGATCTGAAGTTTCATGATCATCATCTTTAGCTTCCTCACTAATTGGTGTAGGCATCACGGGAACAGTTTTCTGTGATGAACTACTTTCCAATTTGAGAGAAGGTACAATTACCTCATCAAGTTCTACTTTCCTCCCACTCACTTCTTTCAAGAGAAACTCCTCTATAAAGGATCCATTTTTACCAACAAATATCTTTCCTTTGGATCTGTGATAGAAGGTGTACCCAACAGTTTCTTTTGGGTATCCTATGAAGATGCATTTCTCCGATTTGGGTTCGAGCTTATCAGGCTGAAGCTTTTTCACATAAGCATCGCAACCCCAAACTTTAAGAAATGACAGCTTAGGTTTCTTGCCAAACCACAGTTCATATGGTGTCGTCTCAACGGATTTAGATGGTGCCCTATTTAATGTGAATGCAGTTGTCTCTAATGCATAACCCCAAACGATAGTGGTAGATCGGTAAGAGACATCATAGCACCATATCTAATAAAGTACGGTTACGGTGTTCAGACACACCATTACGCCGTGGTGTTCCAGGTGGCGTGAGTTGCGAAACTATTCCACATTGTTTTAAATGAAGACCAAACTCGTAACTCAAATATTCGCCTCCGTGATCAGATCGTAGAAACTTTATTTTCTTGTTACGATGATTTTCCACTTCACTCTGAAATTCTTTGAACTTTTCAAATGTTTCAGACTTATGTTTCATTAAGTGGATATAACCATATCTGCTCAAATCATCTGTGAAGGTCAGAAAATAACGATACCCGCCGCGAGCTTCAACACTCATCGGACTGCATACATCGGTATGTATTATTTCCAATAAGTCAGTGGCTCGCTCCATCATTCCGAAGAACGGAGTTTTAGTCATCTTGCTCATGAGGCATGGTTCGCAAGCATCAAGTGATTCCAAAAGCCCATCCGCATTGAGTTACTTCATGCGCTTTACACCAATATGACTTAAACGGCAGTGCCACAAATATGTTGCACTATCATTACTAACTTTGCATCTTTTGGCATCAATATAATGAATATGTGTATCACTACGATCGAAATTCAACAAAAATAGACCACTCATCAAAGGTGCATGACCATAAAAGATCTATACCTACTATTAAAGGGAGGTGATATTCTTGGTTTCGTCCCACTTCGTTTGGTCCCGCTTCAATTAATTTCACGTATGCTTTTTGATTTCGTTCCTTGCCATCCGTTTTGGCCCAATCAAGGAAGCCCACCTGACGGCGCACTGTGGCCCACGTCCGGAGAGCTGGCAAAAAATAAAAGAACCGATGGTAGGTTTCGATCGCATAACCCTCCAACCGGTCACGCACAATTTGTCCAACTGACCCAGCTAGAGATATGAGAGGATTCTTTTTCTCCCGTTGTAATGCACGGGCATTTTTGCTAGTATTACTCATATAAATAGAACAACCATTATTCTCAGATTTAAATGAATAACCATCTCGCATCAAACAAGATCCAGATATAAATATAATGTTCGTGCTCAACGCTGGCACCAAATAACAATTATTCAGGTGTAAAACTAATCCCGAAGGTAGATGTAGAGGTAGTGTGCCGACGGTGATCACATCGGTCTTGGAACCATTTCCGACACGCATCATCACCTCGTCCGTAGCCAATCTTTGTTTAATCCGTAGACCTTCTTTCGAGTTGCAAATATGAGCAACAGAACTAGTATCAAATACCCAGATGCTACTACAAGCATTAGTAAGGTACACATCAATAACATGTATATCACATATACCTTTCACTTTGCCATCCTTCTTATCCGCCAAATACTTGGGGCAGTTCCGCTTCCAGTGACCAGTCCCTTTGTAGTAGAAGCACTCAGTTTCAGGCTTAGGTCCAGACTTGGGCTTCTTCCCGGGAGCAGCAACTTGCTTGCTATTTTCTTGAAGTTCCCCTTCTTTCCTTTGCCCTTTTTCTTGAAAATAGTGGTCTTGTTAACCATCAACACTTGATGCTCCTTCTTGATTTCTACCTCTGCAGCCTTGAGCATTGCGAAGAGCTCGGGAATCGTCTTGTTCATCCCTTGCATATTATAGTTCATCACGAGGCCTTTATAGCTTGGTGGCGGTGATTGAAGAACTCTATCAATGACACTATCATCCGGAAGATTAACTCCCAGCCGAGTCAAGCGGTTATGGTACCCAGACACTCTGAGTATGTGTTCACTAACAGAACTATTCTCCTTCATCTTGCAGCTATAGAACTTGTTGGAGACTTCTTATCTCTCAACTCGGGCATTTGCTTGAAATATTAACTTCAACTCCTGGAACATCTCATATGGTCCATGATGTTCAAAACATCTTTGAAGTCCCGATTCTAAGCCGTAAAGCATGGCACACTGAACTGTCGAGTAGTCATCAGATTTAGCTTGCCAGACATTCATAATGTCACCAGTTGCTCCTGCAGCAGGCCTTGCACCTAGTGGTGCATCAAGGACCTAATTCTTCTGTGCAGCAATGATGATAATCCTCAAGTTACATACCCAGTCTGTGTAGTTGCTACAACCATCTTTAAACTTAGCTTTCTCTAGGAACGCATTAAAATTCAAGGGAACGGTAGCACGGGCCATTGATCTACAACATAGATATGCAAAAACTATCAGGACTAAGTTCATGGTAAATTTATGTTCAATTAATCATATTACTTAAGAACTCCCACTTAGATAGACAACCCTCGAGTCATCTAAATGATCACGTGATCCATATCAACTTAACCATGTCCGATCATCACGTGAGATGGAGTAGTCTTCAATGGTGAACATCTCTATGTTGATCATATCTGCTATATGATTCACGTTCGACCTTTCGGTCTCAGTGTTCCGAGGCCATGTCTGTACATGCTAGGCTCGTCAAGTTTAACCCGAGTATTCTGCATGTGCAAAACTGTCTTGTGCCCGTTGTATGTCAACGTAGATCTTATCACCCCAGATCATCACGTGGTGTCTCGGCACGACGAACTGTTGCAACGGTGCATTACCGCTGTACTAAGCAAAATAAGATGCATAGAAGATAAACATCACATGCAATCAAAATATGTGATATGATATGGCCATCATCATGTGCCTTTGATCTCCATCTCCAAAGCACCGTCGTGATCTCCATCATCACCGGCTTGACACCTTGATCTCCATTGTTGCATCGTTGTCGTCTCGCCAACTATTGCTTCTACAAGTATCGCTAACGCATAGTGATAAAGTAAAGCAATTACATGGCGATCGCATTTCATACAATAAAGCGACAACCATAAGGCTCCTGCCAGTTGCCGATAACTTTTTACAAAACATGATCATCTCATACAATGACGTATATCACATCATGTCTTGACCGAAATCACATCACAACATGCCCTGCAAAAACAAGTTAGACGTTCTCTACTTTGTTGTTGCAAGTTTTACGTGGCTGCTACGGGCTTCTAGTAAGAACCGTTCTTACCTACGCATCAAAACCACAACGATGTTTCGTCAAGTTTGTTGTTTTAACCTTCAACAAGGACCGACCGTAGTCAAATTCAATTCAACTAAAGTTGGAGAAATAGACACCTGCTAGCCACCTTTATGCAAAACAAGTTGCATGTCTGTCGGTGGAACCGGAATCATGAATGTGGTCATGTAAGGTTGGTCCGGGCCGCTTCATCCAACAAATACCGCCGAATCAAAATAAGACATTGGTGGTAAGCAGTATGACTATGATCGCCCACAACTCTTTGTGTTCTACTCGCGCATATCATCTACGCATAGACATGGCTCGGATGCCACTGTTGGGGAATGTGGCATGCAATTTCAAAAAAATTCCTACGATCACGCAAGATATATCTAGGAGATGCATAGCAACGAGAGGGGAAGAGTATGTCCACGTACCCTCATAGACCGAAAGCGGAAGCATTAGTTTAACGCGGTTGATGTAGTGAACGTCTTCACGATCCAACCGATCAAGTACTGAACATACGACACCTCCGAATTCCGCACACGTTCAACTCGATGACGTCCCTCGAACTCTTGATCCAGCAAAGTGTCCAGGGAGAGTTTCGTCAGCACGACAGCGTGGTAACAGTGATGGTGATGTGATCCGCGCAGGACTTCGCCTAAGCACTACGACAATATGACCGGAGGAGTAAACGGTGGAGGGTGGCACCGCACATGGCTAGGAAATAATTGATGTGATTTGGGGTACCCTCCCGCCCCGTATATAAAGGAGGAGAGGGGAGGAGGCCGGCCCGAGGGGCATGCCAAGTGGGGGGAAACCCACTAGGACTCCTAGTCCTAGTCGACCCCCTTCCTTTCTTTCAGAGGGGGAAAGGGGAAGGAGAGTGTAACGCCCTCGATGCGGATATATCTCCCACGTGTCAATGCACGACTTAGAGGCATAACCGCATTGAAAGCAATGTCGCAAGTGAGGTAATCTTCACACAACCCATGTAATACATAAGGGAAAGAGATACATAGTTGGCTTACAATCGCCACTTCACACAATTACATGAATTAAAGCATTACATCATCAAAATACAATCAAGGTCCGACTACGGAACCAAAATAAAAGAAGACTACCCCAAAAGCTACACAGATCCCCGATCGTCCCGACTGGGCTCCACTACTGCTCAACTAGAATGAAACAACACAAAGGACAATATCTTCATCGAGCTCCTCCTGAGCTTGGTTGCGTCACCTGCTCGGTAACATCGGCACCTGCAAACTGGTTTTGGAAGTATCTGTGAGTCACGGGGACTCAGCAATCTCACACCCTCGTGATCAAGACTATTTAAGCTTATAGGTAAGGTAAAGGTATGAGGTGGAGCTGCAGCAAGCGACTAGCATATATGGTGGCTAACATACGCAAATGAGAGCGAGAAGAGAAGGCAAAAGCACGGTTGAAAATCTATGATCAAGAAGTGATCCTAGAGCAACCTACGTCAAGCATAACTCCAACACCATGTTCACTTCCCGGACTCCGCCGAGAAGAGACCATCACGGTTACACACGCGGTTGATGTATTTTAATTAAGGTCAAGTTCAGGTTTTCTACAACCGGACATTAACAAATTCCCATCTGCCCATAACCGCGGGCACGGCTTTCAAAAGTTCAAATCCCTGCAGGGGTGTCCCAACTTAGCCCATCACAAGCTCTCACGGTCAACGAAGTATATTCCTTCTAGCGGGAAGACCCGATCAGACTCGGAATCCCGGTTACAAGACATCCTCGACAATGGTAAAACAAGTCCAGCAAAGCCGCCCGATGTGCCGACATCCTGATGGGAGCTGCACATATCTCGTTCTCAGGGCAACACCGGATAGGTCAAGCTACGAGTAAAACCAGCCCTCAAGTTTCCCCGAGGTGGCCCCGCAGGCTGCCCATTTCGGACCAACACTTAGACAAGCACTGGCCCGGGGGGGTTAAAATAAAGATGACCCTTGGGCTGGCCTAAACCAAGGGAAAAAAGAGGCTAGGTGGCGAATGGTAAAACCAAGGTTGGGCCTTGCTGGAGGAGTTTTATTCAAAGCGAACTGTCAAGGGGTTCCCATTATAACCCAACCGCGTAAGGAACGCAAAATCCGGGAGCATAACACCGATATGACGGAAACTAGGGCGGCAAGAGTGGAACAAAACACCAGGCATAAGGCCGAGCCTTCCACCCTTTACCAAGTATATAGATGCATTAAATTAGATAAGAGATATTGTGATACCCCAACAAGTAAACATGTTCCAACAAGGAACAACATCTCCATGTTCCAACAAGGAACAAACTTCAATCTTCACCTGCAACTAACAACGCTATAAGAGGGGCTGAGCAAAGCGGTAACATAGCCAAACAACAGTTTGCTAGGACAAGGTGGATTAGAGGCTTGGTCCAACAATATGGGAGGTATGATAAGCAAGTGGTAGGTATCGCAGCATAGGCATAGCAAAAGAGCGAGAAACTAGCAAGCAAAGATAGAAGTGATTTCGAGGGTATGGTCATCTTGCCTGAAATCCCGCAAGGAAGAAGAACGAGTCCATGAAGAAGAACAAACGGACGTAGACGAACGGATCCTCACAAATGCGATGTTATCGGAACCAACCCGAAGAAGCAACACTGGAAAAGAAGCATACAACATAGTAAACAACCAACACATCAACATGGCGTGATGCACAATCGAGTATGATGCATGTCCGGTTTAATGAAGCATGGCATGGCAAAGTGCACAAACAAAACTACAAGTTAAATGGAGCCGAATATGCAACGAGTTGCATATTGACGGAACACCACATCAATTATTTTGTTCACTCCCGGTTAGGTACTCAACAATATTAAATGTTGTTAAGAATGTCAAGAGGTGAAACATAAAGGGATTATCTATCTAAACAATTTAAATGGGGCTGGATATAGCAAACAACAAATCCGGTAAATCCCCATATGCATTAGTAAATTAATGCAAACAACAACTTTAAACATTCAAATGTTGTTAACATGATGCAGATGACATGTTCAAGTTTTATGCAAGTTTTATTAAAAGTTGACAGGATAAGAGATGAGGCATTTGACATCGTGGCGGAAACAAAAGGGGTGCCACGGCAACGATAACGAAAACGGTGCCACTGCAACGTTCCAGTTCCAGTAACTCGATTGAGATACCGATGCAAAGGAGAAGTGTGCAGATGCATGCAAAAGATGGTGGGGCACTCCCGGATACCGGGTGTCCCATGAGTCGACGACGGTGACAAGGCAAAAGAGGGGCAACATGCACCGACAATTCGGGCACGGAGCAAGCACGGGCATCTCAAACAACATGCATTCATTCTCGGAAGGTCGTCTCGGCGGTTATACCTTCCAAGCGTGCAAACGAGACGGTTTGGGTTCGATGGGGCGTAGTGGTACTTTCGGTCCTCGGCGACAGAAGAGGTACAGACGTTCTCAAGGCACTTGTCGGTCCGGACTTGGTGTAGTTGTACATGGCAAACGTAGTGGTACTCCGAGTCTTGTCAAACCCAAGTGATGGTAGTCGTACACGACGCGTTGTGGAAGTAGTTGTACTCGCGGACTTCGGCGGCGGTAGTCGTTCAGGGTCTTGGCGGTTCATCGTGTAGCCGTACATGTTCGACGTGGTACACGGTTCGAAGTCGTGCATGTCCCGTAGATGTTCAGGGTCACCGTGAGGAATTTGTCAAATCCAGGGTCTCAGTCGTCGGTAGTGGTACATGTTTCAAAGGTGAACTTGACGAACTCGGCTCCCTTCGCGGTTGTCGAGGTACTTGGGATCTTCAGACCCGCCGGTCCCGTTCTTGCAATGGTAGTCGTTCACGTTCATTCGGAGGGGTACTTGATGACTCCAACGTCTTCGGGGCGACGGTAGTGGTACACACGAATCACCATGTAGTCATACACTTGTCAGAGAGGATCTTGGCGCATCCAAAGCGAAGCAACACAAAAGGGCCTCGGGTCTCGGTGGTCAATGAACAGAGGCTGCCATGGATGGAGCTACGAGCAGAGGACGAACAACCTAGGCGAACCGATGCAATTGAACTTGTACAGGGAATGGCGCCGAACTGGATGGAGCTCAGCTCCTGGTGAGGAAGCGATGCAGGGGGGCTAGCAGAGCCGAGGCTAGACCGGGCGGGGTAGCAGGAGAGGCGGAGGCAAACTGCTGACGAGGCGGCCATGGCATCAGCAGGGGCCAGCGGGAGGCGAGCCCAGCAGCAGCGCCATGGTGGGCTCACGGCAGCAGCGGAGGATGGAGCAGGTCCAGTGAGGCGGAGGCGCAAGGCGGCAGAGCACACGGGGTTGCGACCATGGACGGCCAGCGGCGCACGGGGCAAGAAGAGCTCCTGGTGATGCGGTGGCCTGGTGGATGGTGCTGCACGACGAAGCAGAGGCGGTGAGGCTGTCCCTGAGGGGGGGGTCACGGCGCGCGCGAGGAGGCGTAGAGAGGCGGAGGAGGAGAAGGGCTTCGCCGGGGATGGCTCGGTCGTTGCCGCAACGCGGGGGGGATCGGGGACGGGGGAAGAGGAGGATCGGGCCAGGGAACGAGAGGGAGATGGCGGCGCGAGGGGAAGGTATCGAGGAAGAAGGGAGTCGGGCTCCCTGGGTCTAGGGTTGCGGCACTAGTGGGCTGCATGCAAGGGTTAGGTGGGCCTAAAGGGCCGGCCTAGCATAGGTTGTAGCTGGGCTGGGCTCTCTCTCTCTCACTCTAAAGAACAGAAAAAAAAACAGAGAAGAAAAACAAGAAAGAAAGAAAGAAAGAAAGAAAGAAAGAAAGAAAAGAGAGAAAAGAAGATGGTAGGAGAAAGAATATACTCTCAAAATCATAAAATTGAGTCTAATCCAAGAAAATAGGAGTGGGCATGGATGCAAGGCTTAGATTCAAACACATTTGAATTAAATTCAAATGGGTGAATAGGAAGTGGAGGTTTGGAAGGTCCAAAATGTTCGGTTTTTAGAGGAACCTTGATAAAAGAGATACAGAATTGTGGACAAGATTTGAAGGTCAAACTCGAAGTGGAAATAGGCATGAGGATTATTTTTGCACGTGTGTTATGGTGAATATCAAATTAAAGAAATATTGAATATAGCTCCCTACTATCGGGAGGATAGGTTATAAAGAGAAACCACCATGTGAGTTCCCTCGGTTTAAATGGATCAAAGATCCATGCCATTTATTTAGTTGAGTTAAGAAAAAAAGAAATGACATGATGGCATGATGACATGATGCAATGCACGCGATGAAAAGATGAATGCAACAGACGAAACAAAACACACAACAAACCCAGAAACCCTGGAAGGCATCTGAAGCTCCGGACTCGGGGCGTTACAACACTCCACTACTACGAGAGGATCTCGTCCCGAGATCTAGAATGGCACTGGAGGGACAAC
Source organism: Triticum urartu (assembly GCF_003073215.2). Classification (NCBI taxonomy): domain Eukaryota; kingdom Viridiplantae; phylum Streptophyta; class Magnoliopsida; order Poales; family Poaceae; genus Triticum; species Triticum urartu. The sequence continues at coordinate 422,454,484 of NC_053028.1, forward strand.
GGAAGAGAAAGAGGAGAGGTAAAGCTAAGTTGCTTCTTTGACCAATGAGTGAGACCAAAGAACCTTGAAAAGGTTAAGCCATATCGAGAAAAGAATACGACAGAGATGAAAGAAGTTGAAAGCACTCTGGTAGGGAAGAGGAAAGAAGGAATTACAAATTCGGACAGCACTTCGGTTGAAAAGAGATGCAAGGCTTGATAAGGCGAAAAGAACTTGAGCAAAAAGGGCACAACACTCCGGTTAAATGGATAGGCATGAAAAGAGCATGATCTTTGACAAAACGAGATGATGGGTTGAAAAGATGAGCATCATAATGCCTCCGGAACAAAAGTAAGAATGGAATGAAGTGAACGAAGGGAAACAAGGTCTTGAGGGAGCACGCTTACAACAAAAGCTAGAACGGAGTTGTTGGAAAACCAACAACAAAAAGAATAAGCTTGATATGGTCTTATGGAATACATCTCCAATTATGAGGTGACAACCTGCCACTCACGGGAAAAAGAATTGGATAGATATGAACAAATTGACGAGAAGGTTATTTCACCGGAAGGATAAAGAAGAACTTGGGTCCTTTATAAGCACCATGGATAGCAACAATCCTCAAGGAAGGCTTTTGGTGAAATATAACTCAAGATAATTCCAAAGAAGAGATTGATGGATTTAAAATACCTCATTCTTAACAACATGTGAATCATGAGACATGAACTCAAATTATCAAGAATGACGTAATACCACCTTGAATGATACGGTTGAAAGAATTGCACTTTAAAATGCAAGATAAAGAATACTTGAGCTCCTCTAAAAAGAATCTCGATGAAAACTTCGAGAAGGAATTAAATCCTTGATGAACCATCATGTAGAACCTCCATGAGAACTCCGGAAATAAAAGAAATGATCAATCGAAATGGAGGATGAAAAGAATAAGGTTGAAGCCTTGCAATGATTAGATGGATCTTCATGATGATGAAAGCTTGGAACTCCGGAAAAAGAAAAGATGAAACAAATGAAACTAAGAATAAGATATGATGAACCACTCCGGAAAAAGGAATTAATCCCTTGGATGGAACAAGAATAAGAATTATCTTATGCGTATCCTTCAACAATTTAATTGCTGACAAGCAGCGGATTTGACATATTACTTATTCTCGTAGAAAAAATTAAGAGAGATATAACATAAACTTGAGAAAATCTTCAACACACCACTGGTAGAATTGAAATAACGAATAAATTGATGAGGAAGAGAAGTCTTGAACGAACCACCGTAAGAATCAAAATGAACGAAGAAAAGATAAAGAAACACCGGGAAGAATTAGAAAACGAATGAAGATACTTGAAGGAATTTAGATACATGAGACGACGAGATCACGAGCTGATTAGAGATCACTTGAATGATGCACCGGTAAGATTTGGAGTATGAGAACTGAAAGCTGGAATGAATAATGCTGATATGATGGCCTCCAGAGAATCAAACTGAAAAGACTCCTGAATTGCTCCGGATAGGTGAAAATAAATCTCACATTTGAAAACAATTATGAGAGGATGGTCTCGAGCTAGAACCACAAATCCCTGAGAGAATGGATAAGATATGGAGGTAAGGCTCTTCTTTGGTCTTCAAATGATGAGAAAGACGATGAGAAACACCACCGTGAATTGTTGAGACACTTCGGAATAGAGAAGAATAGAAAAGTTGAACCAATGATGAAAAGAATTTGGAAGATCTTGGAGAAAGACATTTGACTGATGATAAATCATTCTTACGTCAAACTTCGAAAAGAAATTTGAGGATAGCTCCGGGAAAAAATAAGAAGAGTCAGGTAAGATCCTGGGAGAAGACCTGTGGGTTAGGGCCCACTCAAAAGAAACATCGTTGAAGGATTTAAAAGATAGATTGCACCGGTTGAATTACATGGCTCAAAAGAGATAACATCCTCGAAAGAGCTTGAATGAAAGCAGAGTGGAAACACGATTCTTCTAGATATTATGAACACTCTGGAACAATTGAATAGCAAGAAAAGAATGAATATGAGGAGCACCGGTATGAGAAGGCATTTGAAACGAGGGAAGGATATGATCAACAAAGCTTGAATTAGTTCCACCGGAGAAGAAAGAGAATGAATAATGATGAACTTGTAGAGCATCTTCATGAGAAACACCGGGTAAAAACATGAAGGAAAAAAGAATAGAGAGAATTCTCATGAATAAAAGGATACTTGATTAAGAAATCTGAGTCCTTGAAGAAAAGGGGTGGGAGGGTGGGAAAACAAATACAACTTGGAGATGGATGAAACAAACACCGTTGACAAAAAATTGAGTTGATCTTGCGGATGTTGAAAATGATCGGATCCACTTGAAGAGAACAAACACGCCGGGTGAAAAGTTTTGACAAGACAATCTTGATGATCAAGAAGGATTGGTATCCACATCGGAGTATGAGAACACCGCTTAGGAAAGGTATGGAATCAACATTTGACTTTGAAGCAACTCGAATACCACAAATCAAAACAAAACAAAGGATTGGCTTGCAGAGTAAGCCGGAACAAACATATGATAGAGATTTCATCCGAAGTTTTCGTGGTGGGGCCTACACGGGCTCGATCGTACAGCACCATCATGTACAAGGCAGTGCACATGACATACGAAGCGTCCATGAGTCGGCATAGCCAAGGACTCTTTAAGACACAACGAGACCACTGTAAAACCAACCGTGAATAGGCGGACCACTAGACGTCGAACCCCAATTTCATATCATACATCTGTCGGGAAGATATCCTAAGAGCTACTTGAATTCCCACCTATGAAACTCTCGAACCTTTCCGGTTATGCAATCAGGTGTTGGGGATATAGGGGAAGCATAATATCTCACCCAAATCTAGCAATTCCTACATCCAGCTGTATCCATCCTTCAACACATAACCGAGAAAAACTTCGGAAACCATCTACCTCAACCTTCGAAAAGCATCCGTTATACAAGTTATGGCAATACACCCGAACTCCCGCCCCAGTACTGGGTGGCGTCGAGGTTATCTCACCAACAACTGCATAAAAGAGATTTTCGATGTCGGCGAAACTTTCTCAGGTATTCCAGAACTGCAACGATAAAATTGTGACGACAACACCTCGGAGCTCAACTCCCCGGGACAATGCCACAACCCCTAAATGTCAGGAGGCACCAAGAACAATGTTCTCGTCACAAAACCATCAGAACGATTCCAAGATACCCGCGTGATCCTAAAAAAAATCGTGAAATTTGAGAAGAGAAGAGTCAAAACTCTACGTCAGGATGCCTCACTAGAGAGACGAAGGGACTGAGGAGTAAAAAGAATTCCTAACTCTCCGATATATAATCCTAAATGACTCAAAACATTTTTCTAGACTCAACAACGCCAGCTATTCGATCAAGCAGGGGCTCCTAAGGTCAGGGAAGGCTCTGATTACCAACTTGTAACACCCTCGATGCGGCTATATCTCCCATGTGTCGAAGCACGACTTAGAGGCATAACCGCATTGAAAGCAATGTCGCAAGTGAGGTAATCTTCACACAACCCATGTAATACATAAGGGAAAGAGATACATAGTTGGCTTACAATCGCCACTTCACACAATTACATGAATTAAAGCATTACATCATCCAGATACAATCAAGGTCTGACTACGGAACCAAAATAAAAGAAGACTACCCCAAAAGCTACACAGATCCCCGATCGTCCCGACTGGGCTCCACTACTGCTCAACTAGAATGAAACAACACAAAGCACAAGATCTTCATCGAGCTCCTCCTGAGCTTGGTTGCGTCACCTGCTCGGTAACATCGGCACCTGCAAACTGGTTTTGGAAGTATCTGTGAGTCACGGGGACTCAGCAATCTCACACCCTCGCGATCAAGACTATTTAAGCTTATAGGTAAGGTAAAGGTATGAGGTGGAGCTGCAGCAAGCGACTAGCATATATGGTGGCTAACATACGCAAATGAGAGCGAGAAGAGAAGGCAAAAGCACGGTTGAAAATCTATGATCAAGAAGTGATCCTAGAGCAACCTACGTCAAGCATAACTCCAACACCATGTTCACTTCCCGGACTCCGCCGAGAAGAGACCATCACGGTTACACACGCGGTTGATGTATTTTAATTAAGGTCAAGTTCAGGTTTTCTACAACCGGACATTAACAAATTCCCATCTGCCCATAACCGCGGGCACGGCTTTCAAAAGTTCAAATCCCTGCAGGGGTGTCCCAACTTAGCCCATCACAAGCTCTCACGGTCAACGAAGTATATTCCTTCTAGCGGGAAGACCCGATCAGACTCGGAATCCCGGTTACAAGACATCCTCGACAATGGTAAAACAAGTCCAGCAAAGCCGCCCGATGTGCCGACATCCTGATGGGAGCTGCACATATCTCGTTCTCGGGGCAACACCGGATAGGTCAAGCTACGAGTAAAACCAGCCCTCAAGTTTCCCCGAGGTGGCCCCACAGGCTGCCCATTTCGGACCAACACTTAGACAAGCACTGGCCCGGGGGGGTTAAACTAAAGATGACCCTTGGGCTGGCCTAACCCAAGGGAAAAAAGAGGCTAGGTGGCGAATGGTAAAACCAAGGTTGGGCCTTGCTGGAGGAGTTTTATTCAAAGCGAACTGTCAAGGGGTTCCCATTATAACCCAACCGCGTAACGAACGCAAAATCCGGGAACATAACACCGATATGACGGAAACTAGGGCGGAAAGAGTGGAACAAAACACCAGGCATAAGGCCGAGCCTTCCACCCTTTACCAAGTATATAGATGCATTAAATTAGATAAGAGATATTGTGATATCCAAACAAGTAAACATGTTCCAACAAGGAACAACATCTCCATGTTCCAACAAGGAACAAACTTCAATCTTCACCTGCAACTAACAATGCTATAAGAGGGGCTGAGCAAAGTGGTAACATAGCCAAACAACGGTTTGCTAGGACAAGGTGGGCTAGAGGCTTGGTTCAACAATATGGGAGGCATGATAAGCAAGTGGTAGGTATCGCAGCATAGGCATAGCAAAAGAGCGAGCAACTAGCAAGCAAAGATAGAAGTGATTTCGAGGGTATGGTCATCTTGCCTGAAATCCCGCAAGGAAGAAGAACGAGTCCATGAAGAAGAACAAACGGACGTAGACGAACGGATCCTCACAAATGCGATGTTATCGGAACCAACCCGAAGAAGCAACACTGGAAAAGAAGCATACAACATAGTAAACAACCAACACATCAACATGGCGTGATGCACAATCGAGTATGATGCATGTCCGGTTTAATGAAGCATGGCATGGCAAAGTGCACAAACAAAACTACAAGTTAAATGGAGCCGAATATGCAACGAGTTGCATATTGACGGAACACCACATCAATTATTTTGTTCACTCCCGGTTAGGTACTCAACAATATTAAATGTTGTTAAGAATGTCAAGAGGTGAAACATAAAGGGATTATCTATCTAAACAATTTAAATGGGGCCGGATATAGCAAACAACAAATCTGGTAAATCCCCATATGCATTAGTAAATTAATGCAAACAACAACTTTAAACATTCAAATGTTGTTAACATGATGCAGATGACATGTTCAAGTTTTATGCAAGTTTTATTAAAAGTTGACAGGATAAGAGATGAGGCATTTGACATCGTGGCGGAAACAAAAGGGGTGCCACGGCAACGATAACGAAAACGGTGCCACTGCAACGTTCCAGTTCCAGTAACTCGATTGAGATACCGATGCAAAGGAGAAGTGTGCAGATGCATGCAAAAGATGGTGGGGCACTCCCGGATACCGGGTGTCCCATGAGTCGACGACGGTGACAAGGCAAAAGAGGGGCAACATGCACCGACAATTCGGGCACGGAGCAAGCACGGGCATCTCAAACAACATGCATTCATTCTCGGAAGGTCGTCTCGGCGGTTATACCTTCCAAGCGTGCAAACGAGACGGTTTGGGTTCGATGGGGCGTAGTGGTACTTTTGGTCCTCGGCGACGAAAGAGGTACAGACGTTCTCAAGGCACTTGTCGGTCCGGACTTGGTGTAGTTGTACATGGCAAACGTAGTGGTACTCGGAGTCTTGTCAAACCCAAGTGATGGTAGTCGTACACGACGCGTTGTGGAAGTAGTTGTACTCGCGGACTTTGGCGGCGGTAGTCGTTCAGGGTCTTGGCGGTTCATCGTGTAGCCGTACATGTTCGACGTGGTACACGGTTTGAAGTCGTGCATGTCCCGTAGATGTTCAGGGTCACCGTGAGGAATTTGTCGAATCCAGGGTCTCAGCCGTCGGTAGTGGTACACGTTTCGAAGGTGAACTTGACGAACTCGGCTCCCTTCGTGGTTGTCGTGGTACTTGGGGTCTTCAGACCCGCCGGTCCCATTCTTGCGATGGTAGTCGTTCACGTTCATTCGGATGGGTACTTGATGACTCCAACGTCTTCGGGGCGACGGTAGTGGTACACACGAATCACCATGTAGTCGTACACTTGTCAGAGAGGATCTTGGCGCATCCAAAGCAAAGCAACACAAAAGGGCCTCGGGTCTTGGTGGTCAACGAACAGAGGCTGCCATGGATGGAGCTACGAGCAGAGGACGAACAACCTAGGCGAACCGATGCAATTGAACTTGTACAGGGAGTGGCGCCGAACTGGATGGAGCTCAGCTCCTGGTGAGGAAGCGATGCAGGGGGGCTAGCGGAGCCGAGGCTAGACCGGGCGGGGTAGCAGGAGAGGCGGAGGCAAACTGCTGACGAGGCGGCCATGGCATCAGCAGGGGCCAGCGGGAGGCAAGCCCAGCAGCAGCGCCATGGTGGGCTCACGGCAGCAGCGGAGGATGGAGCAGGTCCGATGAGGCGGAGGCACAGGGCGGCGGAGCACACGGGGTTGCGACCATGGACGGCCAGTAGCGCACGGGGCAAGAAGAGCTCCTGGTGATGCGGCGGCCTGGTGGATGGTGCTGCACGACGAAGCAGAGGCGGTGAGGCGGCCCTGAGGGGGGGTTTACGGCGCGCGCGAGGAGGTGTAGAGAGGCGGAGGAGGAGAAGGGCTTCGCCGGGGACGGCTCGGTCGTCGCCGCAGCGCTGGGGGGATCGGGCACGGGGGAAGAGGAGGATCGGGCCAGGGAACGAGAGGGAGATGGCGGCGCGAGGGGAAGGTATCGAGGGAGAAGGGAGTCGGGCTCCCTGGGTCTAGGGTTGCGGCACTAGTGGGCTGCATGCAAGGGTTAGGTGGGCCTAAAGGGCCATCCTAGCATAGGTTGTAGCTGGGCTGGGCTCTCTCTCTCTCACTCTAAAGAACAGAAAAAAACAGAGAATAAAAACAAGAAAGAAAGAAAGAAAAGAGAGAAAAGAAGATGGTAGGAGAAAGAATATACTCTCAAACTCATAAAAATGAGTCTAATCCAAGAAAATAGGAGTGGGCATGGATGCAAGGTTTAGATTCAAACACATTTGAATTAAATTCAAATGGGTGAATAGGAAGTGGAGGTTTGGAAGGTCCAAAAATGTTCGGTTTTTAGAGGAACCTCGATAAAAGAGATACAGAATTGTGACAAGATTTGAAGGTCAAACTCGAAGTGGAAATAGGCATGAGGATTATTTTTGCACGTGTGTTATGGTGAATATCAAATTAAAGAAATATTGAATATAGCTCCCTACTATCGGGAGGATAGGTTATAAAGAGAAACCACCATGTGAGTTCCCTCGGTTTAAATGGATCAAAGATCCATGCCATTTATTTAGTTGAGTTAAGAAAAAAGAAATGACATGATGGCATGATGACATGATGCAATGCACGCGATGCAAAGATGAATGCAACAGACGAAACAAAACACACAACGAAACCCGGAAACCCTGGAAGGCATCTGAAGCTCCGGACTCGGGGCGTTACAGAGAGGGAGAGGGAGAAGGAAAGGGGGGCCACGCCTCCTCCCCTTGTCCAATTTGGACTCCCATGGGAGGCGCCACCCCTTGTGGGCTGACCTCTCTCTCCCTTATGGCCCATGTTGGCCCATTACTTTCCCCGAGGGGTTCCGCTAACCCCTCGGTACTCCGATAAATATCTGAAACACTCCGAAACCATTCTAGTGTCCGAATACCATCATCCAATATATCAATCTTTGCCTCTCGACCATTTTGAGACTCCTCGTCATGTCCATGATCTCATCCGGGACTCCAAACAATCTTCGGTCACCAAAACACATAACTCATAATACAAATCGTCATCAAACGTTAAGCGTGTGGACCCTACGGGTTCGAGAACTATGTAGACATGACCGAGACACATCTCGGATCAATAACCAATAGCGGAACCTGAATGCTCATATTGATTCCTACATATTCTATGAAGATCTTTATCGGTCAAACCGCAATGACAACATACGTTATTCCCTTTGTCATCGGTATGTTACTTGCCCGAGATTCGATCGTCGGTATCCTCATACCTAGTTAAATCTCATTATCGACAAGTCTCTTTACTCATTCTGTAATGCATCGTCTCGTAAATAACTCATTAGTCACATTGCTTGCAAGGCTTAGCATGATGTGCATTACCGAGAGGGCCTAGAGATACCTCTCCAATACTCTGAGTGAAAAATCCTAATCTCGATCTATGCCAACCCAACAAACACCTTCGGAGACACCTATAGAGCATCTTTATAATCACCCAGTTATGTTGTGACGTTTGATAGCACACAAGGTGCTCCTTCGGTATTCGGGAGTTGCATAATCCCATAGTCAAAGGAATATGTATAGGTCATGAAGAAAGCAATAGCAATAAAACTTAGCGATCATTATGCTAAGCTAACGGGTGGGTCTTGTCCATCACATCATTCTCCTAATGATGTGATCTCGTTCATCAAATGACAACACATGTCTATGGTCAGGAAACTTAAGCATCGTTGATTAACGAGCTAGTCAAGTAGAGGCATACTAGGGACACTTTGTTTTGTCTATGTATTCACACATGTATCAAGTTTCCGGTTAATACAATTCTAGCATGAATAATAAAAATTTATCATGATATAAGGAAATAACAACTTTATTATTGCCTCTAGGGCATATTTCCTTCACGGACCGCCCAACTTTGGATTGGTTTTGGGGCCAGTACAATCTTTGTCTGTGGAAGTTGCTTCCGTCGGCTGAGAAAGCCAGGCAAGTGGCGTTCAAGAAGGAGATGGTGGAGGAGGAAGCCAGGTACCAAGCAGCATGTGAAGCCCGTGATGCCGCCTGGAAAAAGGAGGCGGTGGAGCTTCGGGGGCGGGCGCGTCATCGTGCGGAGGAGGTGTACGAAGACGGGTACTTCATGAGGAAGGTCAAAGGCGTTAGGTGCCTCATCGCTGCCTGGAGGTGGATCGATAAGCTCCAGCATGCCATCGACGAGGAGCTCCGGTGGGCGCCCAATGAAATGGCAAGATCGTTCGCGCCCGTCTACCAATAAGAGGCAGATCGGTACGTCAAGCGCTGCGAGGCGGAGGAGGCGGAGTATTGCCTCTGTGCTAGGAAGACGCCGGGTACCAGGGAGCTACTGGCAAGGGGCTGCCGGTATACTGGCCCCAGGAGGAATTATTAGTTTTAGTATTGTTCGTTTTCAATTTTATGCATTGTACGTAGTAGTTAAGTATCATCACGTATATGTGATGATATTATGTATATTATGTGATGAAGTAATGAACAATTAATATATATATTATGGAATTCCATTTTCTATCTGTTTTTGTATACTAATTTGAATCTAGTTGTTATCATCCACATACAGAATGGAAAGCATATATACACACATTGAAACAGAACATATAACGGAAAACAGAGTTCACACATTGAAACAGAGTAATAAACAGAGCAATACAATGATTGCTATGAATACATAGCTATCCACATCGAAATGATTCAACAAAATAGAATGCGTTCATGAAACCATGACCAGCAGCCCTTGCCTATGGTAGCTCTTGGCTCTGCCTGAACTCGTGCATGCGTTCGTCCAAGTGGTTGACACGCTCGTGGTACATCTGGATCGCGATCTCGAGCTCCAATTTGGCTATTACATTGGAGATCACCAACTTGAGGATGCGAAAGCCATGTTCCTCTACTGCGCCCAGGTGGACACCTGGGCCAAGGAGGCGGTCGAGCCTACCGACCAACACGTTGGCATCGAGCGGGACGCGGACAAAGCAAACGGCGCGACCCATGCGAACCGTGCGGCGGGTGTCGGTGCAAGTACGGCGTGACCGGCCTCTGGTGCAAGTCGGCGCAGAGGGCCTCTACCCACTCCTGGCGAGGAATGGGGGTACTGATGGGACGTGTACCCAGCTGCGACACCCTGTTGATAGCAGGCAAGCGCCGATGGACCCGCTCTTGCTGTGCGGCGCGCCGCGCCTCTCGCTCTGCGGCGCTCCAACGGTTTCGTCGTGCGGCAAGCTGCAGCCTATCGGCATGGACGCGCCTAGCTTGCTCTGCAGCGTGCCATCTATCATGTTGTGCGGTGAGCTGCAGCCTCTCGGCGCTGACATGCCTATCTTGATCCGCGGCGCTAAAGCACCATGCGCTAAGGGTCCGCTCAACCCTGGCGATGACGCGCATCACGGCGTTGTCCATCGCGTTGCCGGGGAGCGCCTCGGCCTCGATGAGCCGTGGCACCTTCTTGTTTTCCTCGTCGATGAGGTTGATGGCAGAGGCGACGCTTTGGTGGGTTGGCATGCTTGGAAATGGTGGATGTGCTACAAGCTGCACTTGTTGCCTTCGTGCGTTGCGCGCCGCCTACGTTTATGCGCAATATCACTGGGTGGGGGGAAACCGGTGAGGAAATGGTGGGAAACGGTGGCGTGTTCATAAAATGCCATCAAGTAATGGAAACTTAGCATAGAAGGAACATCTAGCTAGCACAAGAAGTAGATGATGATCAGATGATCGTTTATCCTAGTTAATTATGCATCTAATAGTTTACTTTGGTGTGTGGAAATGTCATGTGTGTACTAGCCACCTATGTAACTGGATGTTTGCCGCGTATTACACACATCTGGTTTATGTGAAACGTTTATGTTCTCTTGGCTCAACACAAACAGTTTATCTGAATAAATTGTATGCCCTCTATTGCACACACCTTGATCTGGTTGAACCGTTTCTGTTGCGTTGCCTAATCGAAAACAGTTCATCCGAGTGAACTGTATGCCATATATCGCACACACCTTGATCTGGTTGACCGTTTCTTTGTGTTGCCTAGTCACAAATAGTTCATCTGAGTGAACCGTATGTTGTATATTGCACACACCTTCATCTGGCTACCTATTTCTTTTGTTCCTCCTCATCGCAAACATTTCATTGAACTGAACCGTATGCCCTGCATCACACACGCAACTAAAATCTGAACCGTGTTTGATGCATCCGTCATCGCAAATGTATTGCACCTTTTTAGACGGTTTTTTACACCACCGTTTGCGATTATTTCATCGCACACAGTTCCGTCAAAGGGTCTCTGATCGTAGTGCCGTGTTAGCAGCATCCTACAGTAGTGACTGATTCAGTTGGCCTCGGAGAATTTGATGCGTCTGCAACTGGTTCATGAGTAGCTGAAGGAATTGCTTGTACATGAGAATTTTCTCTCTGTGCATCAGCATCTGGAGGAGGAGGAGCATTCTTCTTCGCTATCTTTTTCTTCTTCTGCTGCTTGGATGGATCAATGTGCCCTTTGACCAGTTCATTATACCCAGACACTTTGGCTTGGTGATCAAGGCAAATCTTGCGAACAATCTGATCGAAATCTGAATGAAATCCGATTCTCCTATGCCAAAGAATTGCCAGAGCCTTGTCGACATCCTCATAAGATTCTTCGAGTTGCTTGATGATAAACTTAGACTTCATGGCCTTCATGCGGTTGTCAAGCTCGTTGAGTTGCGCAATGAGGTCATTGATCTCTACTGAGTCATTTCTCATCTCTTAGACCAGATCAAAAGCTTGAGCTTTGACTTCAGTGGGAATGGGCAAAGATGCCACTTCTCCATCAAACAAATCTTGTCCAGTTACTCCATAATGAATGTGCGATTGAAATAATGTGGTGCACATTTTCAGTCTGTGTAGCAGCATGAGCAGGAGGAGTAGTGTGTGCCACATTTTGCTCGGTCGGAGGCATAGAGGCCAATGGTTGAGTTAGTTTTGAAGCAAATTTGGCAACCTTTTCTTTCACAAAATCATTAGGTGGGCCTTTTGCTTGGCAGCAGGGGCTTTGATTTGCTTCGCCTTTTCTTTCGGGACTTGTTCTCCTGGCTTAGCTGTGCCAACAAGGGCTTCAACCACCAAGTCTTGCAAGTTTATTGCATCAGGATGAGGTTCTGTGTTTACTTTGACAACCATGGTGACAGTGGTTGTAGTGGTCTTTCTCTTCAATGGGTTCTTTTTCGGAGGTGCATTTGGAACTGCACTTGTTCAAAGATCAGGCAGAATAGTGGATGTGGTGACATTCACCTGTTCGGAGGTAGTTCAGTCAATTTCTTCTAGGGTGAGCGGAGGATCATCTTGATCAGAGGAATCACTTTCAGGTTCAGCTGGCTTCGCGGACCTTTTCCTCGGGGCACTCTTTTTCTTCAGAGCAGCAGATATCGGATCATGTTTGCTCTTTGTTCGACATTCTGCTTTTCCTTCTGCCTTTTTATTCTCGATGTATGATTTGATTAGACGAAGATTTTATTCTTCCTTGGCTTGATCTTTTGCGGCCTTCTTGACACGCTTTTCAGCATTCTTGAGGCGCTTGGCCTTTTCCTTAGGATAAGAGTCAGGAGTCATGGTGGATGACTCATGAGCATCAGGAGGTGGCGGAGGCCTTTGCTGGGGTTCACCTGCCCGTATGAGCCCAATATCGCGACAGTCACCCCATGGGGGATGGAAAGCAAAGTTCTTGCATACCAAGGATGAACCATCTTGTAGCTAAAGCATTTCCGTACCCAGTGACGCCGAATCTTTTGCACACGTCCTTTTCTCTGAGTTGGATCTTCTCCTCGAACTGCGTTGTATTCATCATGAGAGACATACTTAGTTGTATTTGTGAGTGGTTTTCTGCCACCTCCCCTCTTCTTCGAAGAATTTTCTTCTTGCTCATTTGCATTTTGTTCGGCTCTTTTTCTTTTGCTAGTGCATAGGCCTACCGTTGGGCCCTTTGCATTTGGTGCTTTTGATTCGTCAGTTGTGCCCATGAATGCCTCTTTGTCATTAGCCATACTGTGTACCTTAGTAGAATCCTCAATAGACTGCATTCACCTGTGAAAGAGAATAGGTATGAGGGAAAATGGGGATAGGGTCACAAATGCTCATAGCGAAAGCTTTTCTTGAACAAAAACATTTTGAGGAAGAATCAGATACAAACTTTGAGAGATGTTTTGATGAATGAAACATATAGATCGAGCTAGTAGGTCTGAAGAAGAATACTAGACAGCGAGCTAGCCATGTCATTCGGGCAAAACATAACTCAAAGCCTACATCTAACAAATTCAGATGCGAGGAATAACTACAAACCACATCCGCACTAGAAGAGTAAAAAACCTAGATCTAAGATAAGTGGTAAAATCGGAGAAAAATAATGTAGACGAACTCGAATCATGAAGGATGGAGGTCAGAGTGCGAATTGCACGTACCCTAGCTCGGTGATGCGCGACAACTGCGGCGGTGCGGGGAAGAAGATGTTCCGCGGAGGCATGGAATGACTCCGGTGACCTCTTTCTGGCAGTTAAGCGGCAAAGGGGTCATCGACATCAAGCTCAAGGTGGAGCTATGCAGCGCGGGTTTCGATGGAGAGAGAGCGAGGAGAAAGAGAGTAAAGGAGGAAGAAGGGAGTTGTGTGGTTTATATAGGTGAAAGAAAATAACCGCACACCGAGGTTTTTGATCAGACAATCTCTAGGCAGAGACGATAGCGATTCAACGGGTAGGATGGATTGGTGGTTGATGTGTTGCACGTGGTAACCGTCAAAGATCATGGTTTATACCTAGGAGGGAACAACCAAATTTTCGACAGCTTTTGCCAAAATAGATTAAAGTTCGGACCAAATCTTAATCATGGTTAAGGACACCAGATAAGTTTCGTTCCAGATAAAATTGAGCATTTGTAACAGAAAAACATAGACTGGAAGAGATATATCAGAGGGAAAAATAGGGTCCTATGCATTTCACTCAGAAGGAAACACAAGAATACAAGCAAATAGCTATGAGAGAAATGCATTCGAACAGAAACCAAATCCATCGAATCAAAGAGAAATTCAACCGAACAAAAAGTTGTGGTGGCGTGACCCACCGTATAAGAACTGTATGAACCCGAGCGCCGCACAATTATCGTGGCACCCGGTTAGTCTAGTTCTTCGTTAATGTATTCACTCTCAGAAAGAAAATTTCACTTTATCAAAAATATCAAACTCTTCGAGTGTTTGCACCCATTCCTTTTCAAATGTGGAAGTGTTAGCATGGGAGCCGAGTCCAGTTTACTGCACGTTTGAGAAGTCTAGGATATTTAGCTCACACTATAGCGCACAGGATCTTTTCTCATCGAGAGGCTTGGTGAAAATATCAGCGAGATTATCTTCGGTCTTGACGTGATTGATAACAATATCCTCTCGAGCCACATGATTGCGAATAAAGTGATGTCTGATGGCAATGTGCTTTGTGCGAGAATGCTGCACAAGATTGTGTGCCATTTTGATGGCACTTTCTTTGTCACAATATAGAGGGATATGCTTGACCTTGATGGCATAATCCTTCAGTGTCTGCTTCATCGACAATAACTAAGTGCAACAAGAGCCAACAACAATATATTTGGCCTCAGCCGTACACAGTGATACACAATTCTACTTCCTTGAAGATCAACAGACCAAAGATCTACCGAGGAAATGACATGTCCCCGAAGTAGATTTCCTATCAACCAAGTCACCAGCCCAATCTGAGTCTGGATATCCAATGAGATCAAACGTTGCTCCCTTAGGGTACCATAAACCTAAGGTGGGGTGTGAGCCAAATATATTAGAATATGCTTGACCGCTTGGTAATGCGATTCTTTCGCTGCAGAAGCTTAACCCATTGTTTGTCCTCAAGCAATTCAGTTGACAAACTGAAAGTGACAAAGAAAAACTTTTACAAACTCTGTTTGATCTTGTTGTTGCAAATATGTCTAGCCAGTATTCAGGTTTTCAGCAAATATTATGAACTAACCATATTCACAATAACATTTATGTCTCACATTTACTCATATCAATAGCATAATCAACTAGCGAGCAATAATAATAAGTCTCGGATGACAACACTTCTTCAAAATAATCATGATATAATATGACAAAATGGTATCTCACTAGCCCTTTCTGAGACCGCAAAACATAAATGCAGAGCATCCCTGAAGATCAAGGACTGACTAGACATTATAATTCATGGCAAAAGAGATCCAGTCACCCTCATACTCAACATCAATTAAAAACAAAGCATACAAATGACACTGGTGCTCTCCAGCCAGTACTTTTTATAAGAGGATGATGACTCAACAATAGAAGTAAACAGATAGGCCTTAGCAGAGGGAAGCAAAGATAGATTAAATTGTATGAGATTGGATAAATAGATCTGACAAAAACACAAATAAAATAAATAAAGAAAAAGTGCAACAAGGTATTTTTGGGTTTTTGGAATAGTAGATCTGAAAACAATATGATAGGAAATAGACCCGGGGCCATAGATTTAACTAGTGGCTTCTCTCGAGAAAATAGCATACGGTGGGTAAACAAATTATTGTTGGGCAATTGATAGAAGAGCAAATAATTATGACGATATCCAAGGAAATGATCATGTAGGCATCATGTCCAAGATTAGTAGACCGAAATGATTCTGCATCTACTACTATTACTCCACACAACGACCGCTATCCAGCATGCATCTAGTGTATTAAGTTCATGGAGAAATGGCGTAATGCAATAAGAACGACGACATGATGTAGACAAGATCTATTCATGTAGGAATAGAACCCATATTTTTATCCTTAATGGCAACGATACATGTGTGTCACTTCTCCTTCTGTCATTGAGATTGAGCACCGCAAGATCAAACCCATCACAAAGCACCTCTTCCCATCGCAAGAAAAATCAATCTAGTAGGCCAAACCAAAGTTTTGGAGAAGAAATACGAGGCTATAACAATCATGCATATAAGAGATGAAAGAAGACTCAAATCATATTCATAGATAGATTTGATCATAAACTCATAATTCATCAGACCCCAACAAACACACGGCAAAAAGTCATTACATCAAATAGATCTCTAAGAACATCGAGGAGAACAATGTATTGAGAATCAAAAAGAGAGAAGAAGCCATCTAGCTACTGCCTACGGACCAGTAGGTGTGTGGTAAACTACTCACGCATCATAAGAGGAGCACCAATGAGGATGATGAACCCCTCCGTGATCGTGTTCCCCTCTGGCAAGGTGCCAGAATAGGGCTATAGATTGGATCTCGTGGTTCTGGAGCTTGTGGTGGCTGGAATTATGTTTTGTAGACTCCCCTTGGATTCCTGGAATATTCGGGTATTTAGAGCTGAGAGGCGGTGGAAAGGACTCCCGTCAGCCCCACTACCCACCAGGGCGCGCCCTGGTGCCTTGTGGCCCCCATAGGCCTCCCCTCGTGCACTTCCTTAGCTCCCAAGTTGTCTTCTCGGTAGAAAAAAATCTACAAAAAAAGTTTCGCTACATTTGGACTCTGTTTGATATGGATATTCTATGAAGTAAAAAACAAGAAAAAAACAGCAACTGGAACTGAGCACTATGTCAATAGGTTAGTCCCAAAAAAGATATAAAGTTGCTATAAAATGAATATAAAACATCCAAGAATGATAATATAACAGCATGGAACAATCAAAAATTATAGATACGTTGGAGACGAATCAGGATTATACTGATCCTCGTGCACCTCTGAGTAATCGGGTTGTTGCTCGGGGGCAGCAGGGTCGCCAAAGTCTTCCATATTGTCCGGGATGTCGTTTTCTCCAGTGCATGTGTTGCTTTCCCTACCTCTACGCCTGTTGGATCATCGGCGCTGTCTCCGGCGTTTGGGTGGCTCTTTGCCGGGCTCATCACCATCTTTTCTGGGGGTGCTGTCACTGTTCCTCCCATTGGTGTCGTCGCCCTTATCGTTGGGGGTATCCACCATATATACATCATAGGTGGAGGTGGGCGTCCATCGTCCGGTGATGGGAGGGGCGGTAGCAGCATGGGCTATAGCTTCGACATTTTCATCCATGTCTTCGGCCTCCTCAGAGGTGTAGTCTAGCATGTTGGTTAAGTATTCAACACTAGCTACTAAGTGGGTTGTGGGTGGGGCATTTAATTCCCTGGAGCCCGCCTCAAGACCGAGCCGAGCGTAGGTCGAGGATGGGCCCGTGGTGATCATCATCTGGATCCGATCTAGCATTTCATTTATCAGGGCGAGACTAGCCAAATTGGTATCCAGGATTTCTTCGAAGTCGACCTCCATTATGATGGTGGGAGGGGCGAGTCCGGCCAGGGTTGACTCCTGGTGTTCAGACGCCGAAGCCGCGTACAGGATTGATGCCGGATCCTAGGCGAGAAGAGCGAGTCCGGCCGTGGTTGACTCCCGATCTTTGGACGCGGAGATCAAATCTAGGCTTGAAACCAGATCCGAGGTAAGAACCGACCCAGGGATCGGGTCGGAGGGAGATCCCAAAGTCAAAGCTTCAGGGTCTTCGAGCGCCTCAGGCAAGGCTGAGAAGCATATGAAGATCATATTGCCCAAAGTGTAAGTGACGTCTTCTAGGTTACCAAACCTAATTTGGTGCTCAAGGGCGAAGCTGTCGACCTAGTCGAGATGATCAAACGAGTTAGCATGCAGAACGATGCCTCCGAATGCGAAAAGCTGACAGGGGGTAAAGATGCCCCCCGTGTTGATGCCATCTCCTATGATCAGGAGAGCCATTGATCCTTCGGCGATCTCACAGCGGAACTCTCCATGAAAGCACCAATGCCGGTGTCCAAACCGGCGGATCTTGGGTAGGGGGTCCCGAGCTGTGGATCTTGGATCGATGTGGAACAAGGGACGAGGAACACGATGTTTACCCAGGTTCGGGCCCTCTCGAAGAGATAAAACCCTACGTCCTGCTTGATTATATTCGAGTGTATTGGGTGATTACAGAGTCGATCTACCACGAGATCAGATGAACTAAACCCTAGGTGAGTAGGATGATGGTTTTTTTTCTAGCCTCTATGGACTAAACCCTCTGGTTTATATAGGCACCAGGGGCACTAGGGTTACACATGGTCGGTTACAAGGAAGGAATAAACATGTCGATTCTTATTATATTGACTTGGAGGACACACCAAGGCGTCACCAGTTTCCTATCCGGATACGAAATCACCTTATAGCTTGGCCTTGTAGTAGTCGTACAACATCCCACCTGTCTGGCCCATAAGAGATAGGCCGGTAGCCTGAGGACCCCATAGTCCAGGACTCCGCAGCTAGCGAGGCCATGCTGTGGGGAGCGTGTTCCTATTTACGTTGACCGTGGGAAGGTTCTAGGAGCTGAGATAGGGCTCGATCCCATTTGTTCGCCTCTCTTGCCATAACGGCAGACTAGGACTTCAGCGCCTCGTTGCCGAACTAGACTTCAACTGCCAGGGTCGTTGTGTGCTCCTCGGTTCGGAGTGAGTGCTCCGTGTTGCCATTAACGATGCTAACGCCCTTGGGTCTGGGCATCTTGAGCTTTAGATATGCGTAGTGGGGGGCGACACTGAAGCGAGCGAACGCTATACGGCGGAGAAGTGTGTGGTAGCCACTGCGGAAAGGGACGATGTCGAAGATCGAGTCTTTGATGCGAAAGTTGTCGGGCGAACTGAACACTACTTCCAAAGTCATAGTTCCCGAGCAGCGGGCTTTGACGCCTGGGATTACTCCTTTGAAGGTGGTGTTGCTGGGTTTGATCCTTGATGGATCGATGCCCATCTTTCTCATTGTATCTGAGTAAATCAGATTGAGGCTACTGCCTCTATCCATGAGGACTCGAGTTAGGTGGTACCCATCGATAATGGGGTCAATTACCAAGGGCGCCGACCCTCCATGCCGGATACTGGTCGGATGGTCCCTGCGGTCAAAGGTGATCGAGTATGCCGACCACGGGTTGTATTTTGGGGCTATCGGCTCTATGGCGTAGACGTCTTGAAGCATGCGCTTCCTCTCCTTCTTGGGTATATGTGTGACGTAGATCATGTTCACAATTTTTACCTCGGAAGGGAATTGCTTTTGGCCTCTATTATTCGGCCCGCAAAGCTCGTCATCGTCCTCGCTGCAGGGCCCCTTGCCTTGTTCCTCGGCTGTGAGTTTGCCGGCCTGTTTGATCACCCAACAATTACGATTGGTGTGGTTGGCGAGCTTGTTTGGGGTGTCGTGGATCTGGTAGGGTCTATCCAAGATTTTATCTAACGCGGTGGGTCCATCCCAGTTCCCTTTAGAGGACTTCTTTCACGGTCCTGATTTATTGAATCCAGCACTTACTATCATGTCTTTGGCTTCACCACCGTTGTGCCGGCGTTTGTTCTTGTTGCCTCGTGGTTTCCCGTTACCGTCCCAGACTTTTGTGGTGTCGAGTTTGTCCGGGTTGTTGCTTCTACGAGCTAACCAACTATCCTCGCCCGCATAAAAGCGGTTCATGAGAGAGGTTAGTGCTAATATTGTCTTCGGCTTGTCCTGGCCGAGCTGGCGAGCAAGCCATTCATCTCTGATACTATGCCGGAAGGCGGCTATTGCCTTGGCATCAGGATAGTTGACGATTTGATTCTTCTTCGTCAAGAACCGATTCCAAAATTGTCGGGCTGACTCTCCGAGCTTTTGGACCACGTGGCTCGGGTCATCGGCATCCAGAGGCCGAACATAGGTGCCTTGAAAGTTAGCTCGGAAAGCATCCTCGAGCTCTTCCCAACTCCCAATGGAGTTTTCGGGGAGGCTATTCAACCAATGCCTGGCTAGTCCTTTGAGCTTGAGTGGTAGATATTTGATGGCATGGAGGTCGTCTCCGGGCCATGCGAATGTGGAGAAGGAAGTCTTCGATCCATATGGTTGGGTATGTTGTCCCGTCGTATTGTTTGATATTTATGAGTTGGAACCCTTTGGGGAACTAATGCTGCATCACCTCATCTGTAAAGCACATTGGGTGAGCGGCGCCCCTGACCCGGGCTACGTCGCACCGGAGATCGGCTACCATCTATGCCCGGTGCTTCTCTCGAGCTCTATCATTTCGGTTGCGCCAAGCTGGGTATCTGTCCCGTCCAGGGGGGCGTACCCTCTAGATCCATAGATGGATCTTGTCTGACCTGCTCTAGTGGTGAGGTCGTGTTGTAGGTCATACGGATCTTCAGGCTGCATTGGTTCCTTGCCTCTCCGTCGAAGGAGTGCAAGTAGATTTTCGGCCTCTCCAGCCGTCATGTCCCGTGCTCGAGGGAGGCATTCTGGCTGGTTGTTCTAAGTGCGTTTGGGGGTGCGGGCTCCAGGGCCTCGTCGTCGAACTGAGGTAGCGAACATCGGTGTGGGTAGCTTTTGTTTTGATCCTACCGCTCATTGTCGTACCCCTCTTCAGCTGCTAGGACTCTCATCCATCTATCACTGAGGGTATCTTGTTCGGCCTTTAGCTACTTCTGCTTCTTCTTTAGGCTTCGGGCAGTGGCTATAAGTTGTTGCTTGAATCATTCATGGTCCAGCTAGTCCTCGAGGATGATGAAATCCTTGGCTCCGAGGCTAACCTCTTCTTCAGAGAGAGGAAGGTAGTTATTGTCCTCAGAGTCATTGAGGTCCTCGGGATTATACTGATCCTCATGCCCCTCCGAGTCATCGAGCTGTTGTTCGGGGGCAACGGGGTCGCCGAGGTCTTCCAAATTGTCCGGGGTATCACTTTCTGAAGTGCATGTGTTGCTTTCCCTTCCCTTGCACCCCATGGATCGTCTGCGCTGACGTCGGCGTTTGGGCTGCTCCTCGTCGGGCTTATCACCATCCTTTCTGAGGGTGCCATCGCCGTTCTTCCCAGTGGTGCCATCGCCCTTATCGTTAGGGGTGTCGACCATATAGACGTCATAGGTGGAGGTGGTTGTCCACCGATCGGCGATGGGAGGGGCAGTAGCAGTATAGGCCATGGCATCGACATCTTCATCCATGTCGCCGTCCTCCTCAGAAGTGTAGTCCGGCATGTCGGTTAAATCTTGGACAGTGGCTACCAAGTGGGTGGTGGGTGGGACAAAAAAATCCCCACTATCTGCATCAGGACCAATCTGATTGTAGATCGAGGGAGGGGTGCCTGTGATGCTCATTGTCTGGATCTGATCTAGCAGCTCGTGTAATAGGGAGAGACTAGCCGGATCGATGTCCGGGATTTCTTCGGAGTCAATCTCCGGTGTGGTAGTGTAAGGGGCGCATCCGGCCAGGGTTGACTCCTAGTCTTCAGGCTCCAAAGTCGTCTCCTGGCTTGAAGCCGGATCCGAGGTAAGGGCCGACCCGGAGATAGGGTCAGAAAGAAAATCCGAGGACGAAGCCTCAGGGTTTTTGGGATCCTCAAACGAGGTTGAGAACCTGGTGAAGATCAGATCACTCCGAGCTTTGGCGATGTACTCCAGGTTGCCAAACCAGATTTGATGCTCAGGGGCAAAACGGTCGACCTGGTCGAGGTGACCGGCCGGGTTGGCGTGTAGAACAATGCCGTTGAACGTGAAGAGCTAGCCGGGAACAAAGATGTCACCGGTGCGGATGCCATCTCCGATGACTAGGCGAGCCATCGATCCTTTTGTGATCGCACAACAAAACTCTCAATGAAAGCACCAATGTTGGTGTCAAAATCGGCGGATCTCGGGTAGGGGGTCCCGAGCTGTGGATCTTAGATCAATGGGGAATAGGAGAACACATGGACAATATTTACCTAGGTTTGGGCCCTCTTGAAGAGGTAAAACCCTACGTCTTGCATTGCTTCACTGTACTGATGTGTATATGATGTCTACAGAGTCGATCCACCACGAGATCAGATGAACTAAACCCTAGGTGAGTAGGATGAGGGTTCTTCTTCTAGCCTCTACAGACTAAACCCTCTGGATTATATAGACACTAGGGGTACCTAGGGTTACACATGGTCGGTTGCCATCAGGGAATAAACATGCCGATTCTTCCTTCTTGACTTGGAGGACACACCAAGGCTTTGACGGTTTCCTGTTCGGACACGGAGTCGCCTTATAGCTTGGTCTTCTAGTAGTCGCAGAGCATCCCACCTGTCCGGCCCATAAGAGATAGGACTACAGCCCGAGGACCCCTTAGTCTAGGACTCCCTCAGTTGTCTTCGGTGTTGATCTTGGTGCTTTGTCTTGATCTTCTCCCAGTAGCTTCTGCAACTGGGCCTTGAATCTTGGTCTTGGCAGTATTCGGCAAGCCTTGGCCAGCAGGCAAGCTGCCACCGTCTGTGCATAACTCATGGTGTAAATTCCCATGTTTTATACACCGACAGGAGCCCCCGGGCCTGGGCCATACACGTTTCCCAAGCGTCATTGGGCTAGGCCCAAATAATGCACACACACACGGGGCAAGAAACTAACCCTGCAATTTTTGTCATGATGGTTTTCATCTTCTGAGATCTTCTTTGCTTCTTCATTAATCTGGATTTAATTTGCTTTTGGCCATCCTCCGGCAAACCTGACGTCGGCGAGCAGCTACTGCCTGTGCATAGATCTAGAGTATGCACGTACACGAGGCATCGTCGGGCCAGACCTGAACAGGTGCATAGCCACGCGTGGCGAAGAGTAACTACCATATTTGTCTTAATTTTCTCTTTTATTTGCGCCCTCTCGCCACACGCACTTCATCCAAAATGCAGGGTTAATAAAAACAAGGCGGCCGTTGGAGTGTTGCGCCTGGCAGGAAACGCAATGCACGGGGTTGATGAAACTGGGCTGTCACTGGGGTAGTGCACCTGGCCAGGAATGCAGGGCATGGGATTGGTGAAAATGGGCGGTCATCGAAAAATAGTGAAGAGCCAGCCCTCGCGCCTTCCCTATAAAGAGGGGGGGGTCAGGGAGAGCGATGCTCATTCACCTCTTTCCATTCCAATCCCCCAGCCATCATTGCATCTTCCTTCTTCTACCTTCCCCTCCTGAATCTGTTGTCACTATGGCGAGGGGAAAGGGTCGAGCTCGTGCATCCGTCGTTGCTGCGAGAGCTTATCCTCGGCACCACACACACGTTCCGGCCATAGCTACGGAGGCCGGCTCCGGCGCTCGAGGAAGGGCCGCGGTCTGTGGTCATGGCGAACGCGGCGGCCGGGGTTGGGGTCGCCACGGCGGAGCACTCGTCGTTTCATCTACAGCCACTCCTCCCCCGGTAGAAGGCCATGCGGAGGACACGGCGCACGAGTTCGTCATGGAACTACGCCATCGGCCACGGAGCTGGTTGCGTCTTTCCCATCCCTTTGCTAGGATGATGGAAGATAGCCATCCGCGCGGCCTATGGCTATGCATGGACAGCTGCTGCAACGGCCCCGTCTAGGTGATCGTCGAGATCTCCGCCAACGACATCATGTACTTCACACGCGGATGGAAGTCCTTCGTCCACTCCCGCAGCTTGGGGCAGGGACACCTTCTTCACTTCAGGCTGGTCGGATCTAACACGCTCTTTGTGAAGTTCTTCGAGGCTTCAGGCGCTCGCCTGGAATGCTGTGCGAAGAGCTCGAGCGACAGCGACACCGCTTCCTCCACCAAGACCGAGGACGATGATACAACTCTCCAGGTGTCCAGATCGAGGACGACGGCTCCGACTCCAGCTGAACACGGGCAGCACCATCATCTGGTCTTCCGGGAGCGAGTCGGGCTTCGCCTAGGCACTCCTTTTGCTCCTGTATTGCACTCGGTGTAAACCCCGCGGGGAAGGGCTAAGAAAATGTTATCGAGCACTCGTTAATGAATATCTACCGTTTATCATGCTTAGATGAATGTGTGATGTCTCCCTTGTTTCTCTTCATCTTTGTATGATTTGATTTTTTACCCTACGCATGCCAGAAGCTTGCCGGGGCACGCACTTGCCGCGAGCGCTTGAGGAACGGGTCCTTAGCAGCCAGCCGGTAGTCTTGCCGCCGACAAGTTTTCCTTTAATGTTTTCAATGCAGCTACTTAAATTGTTGAGCGGGCTCAAAACAAAGTAAGAGCACGAATGATCATGACAAGGTTCCTTCGTGTGCAAGTTTCTCATACAAACACAAAATCGTTCAAAGGGGAATTACAAATATAACAAGGAAATTGTTTCAAAGTTTTTCAACTCAGCTTTTCCCTTATGTTGTTTTTCTTTTTTACGAAATGATCACTTGAAACACCAACGCCATTCAAATGGTATTCCCATTGTCACTCCCCCAGGGAAGCTTGTACGCGAGGGATCCTTCCGTCCTTTGAGAAAAAGAAAGAAGAGAAAAGAGTGGTTTGGAAACCTTGGCGGTTCATCAGCCATCTCATACAAACCAAAGTGTAATCACAACATTACATGCATTTATACATAAATGAATATGTAGAAACACTTAGCTTTATTCACATGATCTACGCCTGGCTTTGTACAAAGGCTAACAAGTCTTGCCGACAAAGCTTGTACAAAAGGGTTTGTTGGTAATAAGGCTCGGCAACTGCGCCTCATGGATAGAACTTGCGAAGATACTCAATATTCCATGAGTTCTGCACTTTAATGCCATCCTCGATCTCTAGACGGACTGCGCCAGGTCTGGTGACTTGTACTACCCGATAAGGGCCTTCCCACTTTGGTGTCAACTTGTTTGATCTCTTGGCGGCTTGAATGCGTCGAAGAATAAGGTCGCATTCCTCAAAGCTTTGGGCATAAACTTTGCGGCTATGGTAGCGGCGCAAAGCTTGCTGGTAGCATGCAGCTCGCACAGCCGCCCGAAGACGATCTTCCTCAAGGAGCGTTGCATCAAGTGGCCGCAACTGCTCTTACTCTGACACATCATAGGCAAGCACCCGAGGTGACCCGTATGTGAGTTCTGTGGGGAGCACCACTTCGCATCATAGACCCGTTTATGAGTTTTGTGGAGAGCAAAATAGGCCAGCCCAGACAAAGGCCTGGTTAAAGCCCATGGGCTTAAGTCAAAACATAGGCGATTTGGCTCATGTAAGGCCCTTTAACGGCTGCTTGCATGTAGCCAATTTACGGCTCGGGTTCACATAGTTAGGACCTTCATGAATTCAGCTCCAGCACGTGGGCCTTTCAACATGGTTCTAGGCCGTTGATACTTTTGGCTCATGTGTGGTTTGTGGTGCCTCTGGATCAGTTTTAGACTATACTGCCTTTCAGCCCATTTACAATTGTACAACCTCTAGGACCTTTTACGACCCGTGATGAATTCGACCCATTTACAGCCCATGGTGTCTTTGGGCCATTTTCGGCCCGTGATGTATATCGGCTCATTTCCAGTCTGTTGTGCGTCTTAGCTAGTTTCAGCCATGGTCTCTTTCGACCTACACCCATTTGTATCTGGGCCAGTGTAGGCCCATGATCCATTTTAGCCCATTTACAACCCAAAGTATCTTTCGACGAGTTTGTGGCCCATGATGCGTGCAGTGCATTCCTCCTATATATGCCTTATGCGGTGCATTCCTTCTTTAGTACGCCGTTCTAATCAATGGATTTGGATAGCTCTCCTACCAACATTAAAAAAAAAAAACTAGCATCCCACACAGCTAGTGCCAGTTTTTTTTTTTGAATGAGTAGTGCCCATTCTTTGATGCGGCCAGTGTGGAGCTGCGGGCAGCTCTTCCAAGGGGGCTCCTCGCTCTGCTCCAAAATGCAGCCACCACTAATCAAGACAGAAGCTCTCCATTGTTGGCACACAAAAAAAGTCATTGCATACGCAATATCCACATCAAGAAAATACAGAGCTTCCAGATCTAAACTCATCCCTACATTGCATTTAGTTCTGCAAAATAGAGATACAATGCAGTCTTGAAAACTATGTGAACCCTTCTGGGTCTTCACAAATGTAGCATGTTCAAAGTTCTGAGCGGTGAACATCCCTCTCTTATTATACATTTCAACAGGCACCTCTGAAGAAAGATGAGCTCACTCCAAATGGTGAGCCACATAGGTTTCTGGTGCAGTAAAGAACAATTTCCATCAACTTACACCGCAGAAATCCTCAGTAAAGACCCAAGAATTTCCACCAAAATGTACCAACTACTCCCCAAATCAAAGCATTAATCGCTGCTGCTGTAAACCCCAGCTTGAATACATCAGGAAGGTCAACATACCCAGCTGCAGTGCAAAATAACAAGAATTTGGTTAAAGCCCTGATATGAGAAATCTAACAGTTAAATACATTAAAAAAAGGACTTCTTTAAATGTCAGCTTGTGTATATGGACTCGTGGTTTCCGAACGAGGCATTGGAATGGTGTTGTTCTATGCAACAATCTTGAAGGTGGTTTATACACTCCCCATACTTAAATGGAACGTTGCTTCTTTTTTTTAAGAAACAGGACAAACAACCCGATATATCAGAAAAATGGTTTTGTTTAGATGTGTTTTTACATTGAAACACCAAACTGGACAATGTAAATTGACAGGCATGTAACACACAAGTGCTTGTGAACATGCATAAATTTGAATCTCAAGTAAAATTACCTCCATAGTAAACCGCGGACTGCCCACTGCTATAATGTGTTAGTGCTCCAAAGAGATTTGAATTGTACGTCAGAGCAAGTGCTGAGAGTATAGCAGGAACACCAGCTGCTAGGTGCATGGCAAGAAACGCCGAGTATAGAGCTCCAACATGTGCAGTTTGGCTTGCAAATAGATAGTGAATAAAGAAATAGGAGGCCTGAAGAACACCAAATGCTGCAGGCCAACTCAATGAGAAAGACTGAAGAACCTTTGCAACACAGTTTGACATCCATGACACAATCCCGAGGTCAGTGAGCTGCCCTGCCATTCCCACTAGAATAGCAAACCAAGCTAAAGTGTCCCACGCAGACTTTTCATTCAAGCAATCATCCCAGTTCATCACTCCAAGTAGAAGAAGAATTGAAAGCCCAATCATTGCAGCAACAACACTCGACACACCAATAGCATCCCTGAAAAACAAAGTGTACAACAGTTCAACATGAAGCTATATTTTGAATAATAAACAAATAATTACACATTTCTATCTATTTGTAAAAACAGGCATGGTGTTGCACTTTTAAGAACTTCTGTCGCTGTTTTAGTTTCCTACTTCTAATCTTGTTGTCACCATGCTGCCTCTTACGAAAACATTTACAAAAATTCCATGCCATACAGAATGTGACTGCAAGTCGAGATTTTGGAAGCAAACAATCACATAATCCCTGCGCAGGAAGAACATAACAGTATTTCCAAACAATGAAGGCATAAGTAAAACTTAAAGGATTTCAGTTTTATTTACTACTACGATCAGGCAGCCAAGGTGGCAAAGAAGGCCGCAAAGCGAGCTGTGAGTGAAGCAAGGGGTCCGGACGTATGAGGAGCTCTACCAGCACTTAGACACGAAGGAAGGCGAAAGAAACATCTATAAGGGCCAGTTCTTTTGCTGACTTCTAGAATAAGCTGCCAACCAAATTTATTTTTTTAGAAGCCTACCAATTAAGACTTGACTAGTAGGCTTCCAAAAAGAAATTTTGGTTGGGCTTCCAGAATAAGCTCGGTAGGGGGCAGCTTATTCTAGAAGCCCAAAAAAGCCGCCAAAAGAACTGGCCCTAAGATGGACAAGATCCGAGAGAGGAAGGCGAAGGATGTTGACCAAGTCAAACACATCAAGGACGGAGCAGATCAGCTCCTGGTGAAGAACGAGGAGATTAAGCATAGATGCGGGAGTACTTCGACAACTCCGCCTATGTTGTCTCAACATAGCTGGTCCCAAGCCCGGGTAAAGGAGGAGGGTTGTGATAGGCTTGGCGAGCCAACGTGAAAAGTCAGCCACTCTTATTGGAGATGAAACTCAAAAGATTTTTGTTGCTCTCAGCGACGCGCCACATCGGAGCCCGGGTGTGCTGTCAAATGGGCAAGGGCCGCCCCCCCCCCCCCCCCAGCCCGCCGTATCATGATCTGGATACGGTGGCAAGTGAGCAAGGATCGGGTCGTCGCATCCTTAGTGGCGCGCTACGTCGACGCCCTGTTGTAGTGGAAAATGAGCAAGGGTCTTCGCATTTGACTCGACGAGTGCGAAGGGTAAGGAAGCTAGCTGAGCCTAGGAGGGTCTGTTAGGTAGCTGGAACGTAGGGTCCTTGACAGGTAAGCTTCGGGAGCTAGTTGATATGGCGGGGAGGTGTGGATATCCTTTGCGTCTAAGAAACCAAATGGAGAGGACAGAAAGCGAAGGAGGTGGAGGATACCGGCTTCAAGTTGTGGTACACGGGAACAGTTGCAACCAGAAATGGAGTAGGCATCTCGCTTAACAAGAGCCTCAAGTATGGATTGGTGGTCTGGTAGACGTCAAGAGACATGAGGACCGGATTATCCTGGTCAAGCTGGTAGTTGGGGACTTGGTTCTCGATGTTATCAACGAGTATGCCCCGCAAGTAGGCCACAATGAGAACACCAAGAGGGAGTTCTGGGAAGGCCTGGAAGACATGGTTAGAAGTGTACCGATTGGCGAGAAGCTCTTCATAGGAGGAGACCTCAATGGCCACGTGGGTACATCTAACACAGGTTTTGAAGGGGTGCATGGGGGCTTTGGCTATGGCATCAGGAATCAAGAAGATGTCTTAAGCTTTGCTCTAGCCTACGACATGATTGTAGCTAACACCCTCTTTAGAAAGAGAGAATCACATCTGGTGACTTTAAATAGTGGCCAACACTCTAGCCAGATTGATTTCATCCTCTCGAGAAGAGAAGATAGGCGTGCGTGCCTAGACTGTAAGGTGATACCTGGAGAGTGTTGTACCTCAGCATAAGCTGCTGGATGCTGACTTTCGCTTTCTGATTCGTGTCAGCGTGATAAGCATGCCAAAGTCGCTAGAACAAAGTGGTGGAAGCTCAAGGGGGAGGTAGCTCAGGCGTTCAAGGAGAGGGTCATTAAGGAGGGTCCTTGGGAGGAAGAAGGGGATGCGGACAATGTGTGGATGAAGATGGCGACTTGCATTCGTAAGGTGCCTCGAAGGAGTTTGGAGTGTCCAGGGGAAGGAGAAGCGAAGATAAGGATACCTGGTGGTGGAATGATGATGTCCAAAAGGCAATTAAAGAGAAGAAAGATTGTTTCAGACGCCTATACCTGGATAGGAGTGCAGACAACATAGAGAAGTACAAGATGGCGAAGAAGGCCGCAAAACGAGCTGTCACTGAAGCAAGGGGTCGGGCGTATGAGGACCTCTACCAACGGTTAGGCACGAAGGAAGGCGAAAGGGACATCTATAAGATGGCCAAGATCCGAGAGAGGAAGACGAGGGATATTGGCCAAGTCAAATGCATCAAGGACGGAGCAGGCCAACTCTTCTTGGTGAAGGACGAGGAGATTAAGCATAGATGGCGGGAGTACTTCGACAAGCTGTTCAATGGGGAGAATGGGAGTTCTACCATTGAACTGGACGACTCCTTTGATGAGACCAGCATGCGTTTTGTGCCGCGAATCCAGGAGTCTGAGATCAAGGAGGCTTTAACAAGGATGAGAGGAGGCAAGGCAATGGGCCCTGATTGTATCCCCATTGAGGTGTGGAAAGGTCTCGGGGACATAGCGATAGTATGGCTAACCAAGCTTTTCAACCTCATTTTTCGGGCAAACAAGATGCCAGAAGAATGGAGACGGAGTATATTAGTACCAATCTTCAAGGACAAGGGAGATGTTCAGAGTTGTACTAATTACCGTGGAATTAAGCTGATGAGCCAACAATGAAGCTATGGGAGAGAGTCATTGAGCACCGCTTAAGAAGAATGACAAGCGTGACCAAAAATCAGTTTGGTTTCATGCCTGGGAGGTCGACCATGGAAGCCATTTTCTTGGTACGACAACTTATGGAGAGATATAGGGAGCAGAAGGACTTGCATATGGTGTTCATTGACTTGGAGAAGGCCTATGATAAGATACCGCGGAATGTCATGTGGTGGGCCTTGGAGAAACACAAAGTCCCAGCAAAATACATTACCCTCATCAAGGACATGTACGATAATGTTCAACAGTTAGGTGTGGCGGAGATGCGTATGTTGAGATGGATGTGTGGCCACACGAGGAAGGATCGAGTCCGGAATGATGATATACGAGATAGAGTTGGGGTAGCACCAATTAAAGAGAAGCTTGTCCAACATCGTAAGAGGTGGTTTGGGCATATTCAGCGAAGGCCTCCAGAAGCTCCAATGCATAGTAGACAGCTAAAGCGTGCGGAGAATGTCAAGAGAGCTCGGGGTAGACTGAATTTGACATGGGAGAAGTCCATTAAGAGAGACCTGAAGGATTGGAGTATAACCAAAGAACTAGTTATGGACAGGGGTGCGTGGAAGCTTGCTATCCATGTGCCAGAGCCATGAGTTGGTCACGAGATCGGGTTTCACCTCTAGCCTACCCCAACTTGTTTGGGGCTAAAGGCTCTATTGTTGTTGTTGTTGGCGGGAGTACTTCGACAAGTTGTTCAATGGAGAGAATGAGAGCTCTAGCATTGAACTAGACGACTTCTTTGATGATAACAACAAGCGTTTTGTGCGGCGAATGCAGGAGTCTAAGGTCAAGGAGGCTTTAAAAAGAATGAAAGGAGGCAAGGCGATGGGCCCTGATTGTCTCCCCATTGAGTGGAGAGGCCTCGAAGACATAGCAATAGTATGGCTCACTAAGCTTTTCAACCTCATTTTTCGGGCAAACAAGGTGCCAGAATAATGGAGGCGGAGTATATTAGTACCAATCTTCAAGAAAAGGGGAATGTTCAGAATTGTACTAAATCCATGGAATTAAGCTGATGAGCCATACAATGAATCTATGGGAGAGTCATTGAGCACCACTTAAGAAGAATGACAAGCGTGACCAAAAATCAATTTGGTTTCATGCGTGGGAGGTCCACTATGGAAGCCATTCTCTTGGTACGACAACTTATGGAGAGATACGGGGAGCAAAAGAAGAGCATGCATATGGTGTTCATTGACTTGGAGAAGGCCTACGATAAGATGTCGCGGAATGTCATGTGGTGTGCCTTAGAGAAACACAAAGTCCCAACAAAGTACATTACCCTCATCAAGGACATGTACAACAATGCTATGGAAGTGTTCGAACAAGTGATGGCAACACTGATGACTTTTCGATTAAAATAGGACTGCACCAGGGAGCTTTGAGCCCTTATTTTTTTGCTTTCGTGATGGATGAGGTCACAAGGGATATACAAGAAGATATCCCATGGTGTATGCTCTTTGAGGATGATGTGGTGCTAGTCAATGATAGTCGGGCGGGGGTTAATATAAGATTAGAGCTATAGGGACAAACCTTGGAATCGGAAGGGTTTGGGCTGAGTAGAACTAAAACCGAGTACATGAGGTGCGGTTTCAGTACTACTAGGCACGAGGAGGAGAAGATTAGCCTTGATGGGCAGGTGATGGGCAGGCGGTACCTCAAAAGGACACCTTTCGATATTTGGGGTCAATGATGCACAAGGATGGATGAAGATGTGAACAATCGAATCGAATCAAAGCCGGGTGGATGAAGTGGCGCTAAGCTTCTGGTGTTCTCTATGACGAGAGAGTGCCACAAAAGCTAAAAGGCAGGTTCTATAGGACGGTGATTTGACCTGCAATGTTGTATAGTGCTGAGTGTTGGCTGACTAAAAGGTGATGACATGTTCAACAGTTAGGTGTAGCGGAGATGCGCATGTTGAGATGGATGTGTGGCCACATAGGAAAGGATCGGGTATGGAATGATGTTATATGGGATTGGGGTAGCACCGATTGAAGAGAAGTTTGTCCACTATCGTCAAAGATGGTTTGGGTATATTCAACGCGGGCCTCTAGAAGCTCCTATGCATAGCGAACGGCATGATGATAATGCCAAGAGAGTCAGGGTAGACCGAACTTGACACGGGAGGAGTCCGTAAAGAGGGATTTGAAGGACTGGAGTATCGACAAAGAACTAGCCATGTACAGGGATGCATGGAAGCTAGCCATCCATGTGCCAGAACCATGAGTTGGTTGTGCGATCTTATGGGTTTCAGCTCTAGCCTACCCCAATTTGTTTGGGACTAAAGGGTTCATAGTTGTTGTACGAGGGGAGCAAATATTTGTTTGGGTACAAATGTCAGTTAGGTGCAACCAACAAAAATGCATGACTTCTATAGTTGAAAACAAAACGACGCATACCTTTTTCAAGACAATGGAATTAGTTTTAAACCCGTTGAACTTTACGTCAGACTGATAAAGGAAACTTCATAAAATTCTGGAGGGAACAAATTTCTGTACCATAAGAGCATCTCCAATCGATGATGTGGATGAAAAAATAACATATTTTAGCACCACCAGGGGCAAAATCGGTGCTCCAATAGATGATGTAGATGCAATTATTTTTACTAGAGGGATAGGGCATGGTGTAAAATGTTAGGAAATATGCAACTTGTATTCCCATGAGGCCATAGGCCGATATATATATACATGTACAGGTGTGGAACATATGCAGGAAACCCCTCATACAACGGGATAAATACAAAGGGGTACATGACTTATATTATAACTAACACCCCCCCTCAAACTCATGGTGGATGAACAACACTGAGTTTGGAGAGATAAAAGCCATGTTGTGCTCTAGTCTGAGCCTTCGTCAGGAAATCCGCAAACTGTAACTCGGAAGGCACATACTAAAGAGCAATAACCTGATCCTGCACAGCAGCGCGCACATAGAAAGCATCAACACCAATATGCTTGGTGAGCTCATACTTCACAGGATCGCGTGCAATGCTGATAGCACCTGTACTGTCAGATAAAAGCAGAGTCGGTGTAGTGACAGAAACACCAAAATCCTGAAGTAACCACCGTAACCAAGTCACCTCTGCCGTCAAAAGAGCCATTGCTCGCAACTCAGCCTCGGCACTCGAACGGGAAACTGCAAGTTGTTTCTTCGTCTTCCAGGCAATGAGAGAACCACCAAGAAAAACACAGTAAGCAGAAAGTGAACGGCGATCGGAAGGATCACTAGCCCACGTAGCATCCGAATAGGCCTGGAGCTGTAAAGAACTGGAGCGAGGAAAGAATAGACGGTGAGAGATCGTGCCTCGAAGATATCGAAGAACACGAAGGAGATGACTATAGTGAACCGAGGTGGGGGCAGAGACAAACTGACTCAGAATATGAACCGGATAAGAGATGTCCGGACGAGTGACAGCTAGATAGACAAGACTGCCAACAAGATGACGATAACGCGTCGGGTCAGGGAGAGGATCACCATCAGTAGCACGGAGGTGAACATTGAGCTCCATAGGAGTCTCAACAACGCGCTCGTCAGTAAGAGCAGCACGAGCAAGAAGATCCTGGATATACTTTTCCTGGGATATAAAAAAGCCATCAGAGGTAGAAGAGACTTCAATCCCAAGAAAGTAGCGAAGGGGTCCAAGATCAGACATAAGAAACTGCTCACTAAGACGGGCCTTTACAAAGGCAATATACTCGGGGTCATCCCCCGTGATGATCATGTCATCAACATAAAGAAGAAGAGTCCGACCACAAGGAGAAAGGTGAATAAACAATGCTGGATCATGAGCACTTGCTAAAAAACCAGCAGCAGTGATCACAGAGGCAAAGCGGTCAAACCAGGCGCGGGGGGCTTGCTTAAGACCATAGAGAGAGCGACGAAGACGACATACCATGCCATCAGGAACAGAATACCCAAATGGTGGCTGCATGTACACCTCCTCACGCAGCTCACCATTAAGAAAGGCATTCTTAACATCAAGCTGAGATATAGACCAGTGGCGTGCAGAGGCAACGGCAAGAAGTGTACGAACAGTGGTCATATGAGCCACAGGAGCAAAAGTCTCGTCATAATCACGACCATGCTCCTGCTGAAAACCACGAGCCACAAGACGAGCTTTGTGACGCTCAAGAGAACCATCAGAGCGAGTCTTAACCTTGTAAACCCACTTACAAGTGATCGGACGGACTCCGGGAGGAAGAGAAACAAGATCCCAGGTACCAGTGCGTTCAAGAGCAGCAATCTCCTCTGCCATCGCAAACTGCCATTCAGGATGAACAACAGCCTGACGGTAAGAAGTCGGCTCAAGAACAGCAGCACCAGCGGTGGGAAATCCAAAGCGATCAACAGGCGGACGAGGACGAGAACGCAAGCCATAAGTAGGCTGAGAGGAAGATGACGACCCATCCACAGAGGCATCGACTGGTCGTGGACGACGAGTGTAATGCTGAGGAAGAGATGGAATAATAGAAGGAGGAATCGGCAAGGTAGAATCAGGGAGTGGCGACGAAGAAGTCACTGGAGATGAAGGTGTAGAATCCGGTGACAGATTGGGAGAGGAGACCGGGGAGGAAGTCACCGGAGATGAAGGTGGAGAACCCGGTGACATGCTAGGCGAGGAGACCGGGGAGGATGGTGGCTGCAAGTCAACTAGATGTGGAGAAGGAGAGGAAGTGGAACGGAGAGGTACAATGTCGGCGGGGGTGATAAGTGAGTCAGGAAAAGTGAGGAAAGAGATATCCTGCACTGAAAAAGTCGAGGAAGATGGGCGTGGGTAGAAGGGACGAGACTCTTTAAAAGTCACATCTCGAGAGATACGCATCCAACGACCAATAGGATCCCAACAACGATAGCCCTTATGCTCATCACTGTAGCCTAAGAAGACACACTCAACAGACTGAGCGGTCAGTTTGGTGCGTTCGCGAGGGGCAAGAAGAACATAGCAAACACAACCAAACGAGCGAAGCATCGAATAATCGGGAGAACGATCAAAAAGTCGCTCGAAAGGAACACCACCCTGTAGAGCAGCGGAAGGCTGTATATTGATAAGATAGGTGGATGTGGAGACGGCCTCAGCCCAAAAATGAGGCGGGAGAGAGGCAGCAATCATCAATGCACGAGCCGTCTCAAGAAGATGTCGATGCTTTCGCTCAGCCACACCATTCTGAGCATGAGCACCAGGACAAGAGAATTGAGAGAGAGTCCCGTGCTCAGCAAGAACACCACGCAACATCTTAGAGATATACTCGCCAGCGGAGTCAGCACGAAAAACACGAATGGGTGAAGAGAACTGAGTATGAACCATGGCAGCAAAACGCTTATAAATAGACAACACCTCAGAACGAGAAGTCATGAAATAAAGCCATGTGTAACGAGAGAAATCATCTATGAAAATAATATAGTATTTATGACCACCTTTCGAAGCGAAAGGGGCCGGACCCCATACATCAGAATGGACTAAATCGAAAGGACGCTTAGACACGGACTCACTATGTGAATATGGTAACTGAATCTGCTTGCCAAGACGACAACCCTGACACTCTAAAGAGACATCTCCTGAGACAGACCCCAGAAGGCCTCGACGAACTAAAGAAGACAACCGAGAACCACACAGATGACCAAGTTGATGATGCCACTGCTGGAAGGAACCAGTGACGGAGGCAACAGAAGCGGGAGAACTGGCGATGGTGGTGGCAGCAGAAGGAACATGAAGCCAGTCCAACTCCCAAAGACCCTGAGAATCACGGCGGCGAGGGCCAGCCCCAACCAGAGTGTGCGTGTGACGGTCCTGGACAGAACAAGAGTCAACGTCAAGGATGACGCGACAACCAGAATCCGTAAGTTGACCAGCAGAAAACAAATTCATGGTAAGTCGAGGAACATGAGCAACATCAGGAACAGAATAAGAAGGAGTAGTAAGATTGCCTCTACTAGCAACAAAAAGGGGAGTACCATCAGCAGTGAGGACATGAATAGGAGAATCCAGTAATCGAAGAGAGGACAAAGTGGAAGAATGAGAAGACATATGAAAAGAAGCTCCAGAGTCCAGAACCCATGGGGATGTACCTGACTGTGTAGAGGGTGATTGCTCAGTGCGGGAAGCATCAGTCACAGAACCAGCAGTACCCGTCGAGGAAGAACCTGAAGCCGCGAGCAGACGCTTAAGTCGCAGAATATCCTGCTCAGTCAAAGCAATGGCTGAAGCTGTCGAGGTAGATGACGAAGTCCCTGAAGATGATGAGCGAGCCTTGCGCAGGTGTTTCTTCTTCGTGTAGCACTGAGACTCAAGATGACCATCATTGTTGCAATAGGCGCAATGTGGACGGGGGCGACCGGAGCCTCCAGAAGGAGTGGGCAAGAGCGGCGGAGCACTCGAGCGAGAAGTGGTCGATGGAGCAGGTGGCGTAGGAGCACGAGTAGCAAGCACAGAGGGAACCTCCAGCAAACCAGCACCACGTAAGCGAGTCTCCTCAGCACGAATCTCAGAAAGCGCCTCCATGAGAGAAATACGGCCACGAGCAAACAACTGAGCACGCCGGGGCTCAAACTCCTTACGGAGCCGAGACAGGAACTCATAGACGCGATGAAACTCCAAATTGGCCTGGACAGCCTGGCAACAGGGGCAGGTACGACACCCAACACTACGGAGAGAATCAAGCTGGCGCCAGATAGCAGAACTCTGTGCATAGAAGTCATCAACAGTAGAGTCACCCTGCTGAAGAGCATGCTCCTGACGGATCACAGAGAGGTATAAGGCATCACCAGAGGGCTGATAGCGCTCACGAAGACGGGTCCACATCTCAAAGACAGTAGGAAGACCCAGAAATTCAGAAGCAAACTGAGGCAGAACACTAGCAGTGAGAACAGCTGCAGCACGAGCATCATCATCAAGCCACTGGGTGTAAACAGACAGAGCACCATGATACGTCTGAAGAGCCTCCTCATAAGCCAAAACCCTCTCATCATAAGCACGATCAGCAGCCTCATCAGCAAGCTTAGCCGCATCCTTGGCGACCTGATTAGCATCCGTAGGAAGAACCGATGGAGTTGGCGGAGTAGGGGCCACCGGAGGAACTGGACGTGGCGGACAGCAGACCTCGCCAGAAAGAACACCCCAAAGACGGATGCCACGCATGTGAATGCGCATGAAGCCAGTAAACTCGGTGTAGTTAGTACCATCAAAGATCACCGGACAGCGAGGGACAGCAACATAGCCCGATGCAGCAGACATTTTTTTTTTGGAACCGACTAGAGATAGCGTACGAAGACACAACCAGCAGCAGAACGACGGAGATCAGCGGCAGAATCCGGCAAGGGCGGCGAAAATCGGTAGCTGGTGGCCGCCGCTCCAGAGCAGAAGGCGATCCAGAGGGTTGGTGGCAGGGCGATCTGGTGGCTGGAGCGAACCAGGAGTGCACGAGCGCGATCGATCCAGAGGGTTGGTGGCGGGGCGATCTGGTGACTGGAGCGATCGATCGGGAGAGGCCCGGGGCGAGCGCGGTCGGGAGAGGCCCGACTGCGGGGCGATGGCGACCAGAGGCCCAAGGCCCGACTGCGGGGCGGGGCAGAGCGATCGGTTCGATCGGGAGACCTGGCGAGGGAACGGAAGACGGCGGCTCAACGCGATCGGATCGATCGGGAGGAACAGAGGAAGACCGCGGGGCGAGGCGGGCAGATGAAAACCCAGCGGCCGGCGGCAGGAGCGGATCAATGGCACGAGTTGCAGCATGCAAAAAATTGACCTAGCTCTAATACCATGTTAGGAAATATGCAACTTGTATTCCCATGAGGCCATAGGCCGATATATATATACATGTACAGGTGTGGAACATATGCAGGAAACCCCTCATACAACGGGATAAATATAAAGGGGTACATGACTTATATTATAACTCTAACATAAAATAGGCCACCAAGTGATGCAAATTTGCATAACTTGTGTCGCTCGAGCAAAACTTGTGCAGTCGTGGCGTAGCCCAACTGCCGCGTGGAACATTCCTACGCCGCTCCTGCCGCCCGCTCGTCCACCCGACCACCGCTGCCAGCAATTTTGCAAGGGAAGGCTGCGGCCGCCGCTCGTCCATCCTCCCCTGAGTTCGCTGCGACCCCATCCAGCCGCTGAAGGTCCTGCCGCCGCGCCATGTTTTGTCCGATTCGGCTGTTGGCCAGAGCGCCGACTCTCGCAGCTCATGGCCGTTGTCCGGGATAGGACTTCTGGCCACCGGTGCTACCGCGGGCAGTCGCGCGACCGCCATGATTTTGGTCGGCGCCGCCGGCACCATGTCACCAAAATCACGGGCAGCCCCCAACCGGCACGCGTCAACGAGGCGTAGAAGAGGCCTTAGTGAGCGTCTCGTCGCCAGCACGGCTACCATCTTTGCTCCGACGAGCAGCCGCCCAGTTTTCTCCTCCTCGTGCACAAGGTGTTCGACAAATATTGCACAAGATAAAAATATCCTAAACCTGTCATGGTTTTTTTAACGTGCACGAAAGAAGTACTTTCATGGAGATTTCCGTATTGTAGATGAGCTCATGTGACTCCTCTGTTTGGGATGATTCCTCATCGGATGAGGAATATGATTTGGCCGACAAAGAGGACACTATTTCGCTCGTGATTGCTTTGCTCTTGATGATGCACAAGAAGAGGCCGAAGCATGGCGGTTCCATGTTTGGCCGTGAGCACACGAAGAGAACAGCTCGAGGCTCACGCAAGATTGATGGGCAACTATTTTACTCCTAAACCAGTTTTTTCATAGAGGTACTTTCAATGCCGGTTTAGGTTTAGGATTGATTTGAAATGATTTGGTTCACATATGTATGAAATTGTGGAGCGGCTGTTGTGCGGCTGCTCTATTTTACATCACCTCTTGGAGCGCTAGTGCCCTATTTTACATCATCTATCGGAGTTGGAGGTTTTTGGTGATGTAAAATAGCACTTTTAGGTGATGTAAATTTTACTCGAACCACAATTTGGTGCCCTATTTTACATCATCTATTGGAGTCTAATGATGATAGTTTGTTATAACTGGAGACGTCATCCAGGGGCAACCCGTCAGCACCACCGATCGTGAGCTAGACAGTCATCCCCAGTATCTTAATTAAATAGTGCCTAATTCATGTTAGGTCCCTCTTAGTTTCGACAACTGGACACAACTACAAAGTCAGCAGAGCCAACCATAGAAGTATTTGTAATCATGTGATGTGTATGTGTGTCTGCTTTCACAAAAGGTGTAACGTAATAAGAGAAGCAGCAAGATATGCAGTTCGTGAAACTGCAAGCAACACTGCAGATAACAAGTAGATATAAATGGAGACAAACGCACCATTAGTCATATTGCTTACGCAGGATGAGTACTTTAGTCACAGAACTATTAGATTGTTAAATAGCGGTCGCATTTGTTTATGAGCAAACAGATCACATACCCTTTTGCGGAGTAACCACAGCTGACATGGCATGCTGATGAGGCCGTCTTTTTACAAAATAAACCCTGATAATATCTTTAGAGTGGTTTAATGTGCAACTTAAACCTCCCTCTTCCCCTCGCGCTCCTAGCCATGGCTCGGTGGCGCTCATGCTCGCCGCCGCATGCCCTCTTGTCCGACAGCACAGCGTGTCGCCGCCCACGGCACTGGGGTTCAGGGGCTGGCCGTTAGGGCTGTAAAAAAAGCTTGGGCTCGTCATGTTGTTCGAGTTTGATTCGTTCCAGGCTGGATTCGAGCTTGGCTTGAGAGCTAAACAAGCTGAGCTCAAGCCTGATGTGAAGCTCACGAACCTGGCGAGCTCAAGCTTGAACGGTTCGCAAAGGCTCGGTAGAACGAGCATGCTCAACGTTCCAGCTCTTTCAGCAAATAACTGTAGGCCCAATGTTATCATACCCCTGCCACTACTACCTGATATGCACAAGTCTGGGCACCTCACGGGACTTCACTCCTGAGGCAATGAAGCCTTTTGCAGCCTAGTAACTCATCGTTAATGCATGTGCGTTGGAGCACTCCAGTTCATACCACATCGGTTGCTGATACAGAGCACGGCAGAGCTCCAGCAATAAATAGAGGCTTGTGTTGTTGTCATCTTGGCCAGTATACTCTAATTTGTGCCGTCTAACAGATGTGCTGGTTGAATTTGTTAAATATAAAAAATAAAGAGTTCTGCAAGCTTGTAAAGCCTTCAGCTAGTAGAGCGCAACCTCATGCCTAAGCTCACGACCCGAGCTCGAGCTAACCTTTTGGCTTGTGATGGAAATCGAGCTCGAGCTGAGCCTGGGTGGCAGCTCGGTTTGTTTACGGACCTACTGTCCATGCTCGGCGCTAGGCAGGGCCATGGAGCAGCCCATGGCGGCCCTGGACGGGTCCGTGAGCTACGAGGACACGCACGCCAGTTTGCCCATGGCGTCCACAGGAGTGGAGGTGGCCGGATTGTCACTGGATGTGAGCACAGACGGTGCCAATGGAAGGCATGTGTGGCAGTGACGAACACAGCGGTGATGGTCCGCAGAAGTCATGGAAGAGGTCTTGGGGGCTGACCCACAGCTACGCAGGGGGCATGCAAGTCGTGGAACACGCTCGGAGTCGTCGTCGTACTCGACAAAGGCATAGCCCTTCCCTTCCCCATTGCACCATGGGCGGCGAGGTGGACGGAGAGGACCCGGCCGATGAGCTCGTTGGCGTCACAGACCTCCTTCTCCGTGGTGTCAAAGGGGTTGTGACAAGGACACGGACGGCACCAGGGTATAGTCAGCAAGGCCGAAAGCCAGCCCAGCGACCCTAGCATGGCCGGACTGGCGACTCACGTCCGGCTCCTAGATGGGATGTCTCATCATCTCGATGGACAAGTCAACCAACCAGCTCACCCAGCAAGCCAGGGTCCGCTGTGACCCAGTAGCCCCCACCAACTTGTAAACCGACCCGAGCAATGTAACCCTAACCTGACCACATATATAAGGAAAGTTATAGGCCTCTCGAGAAACAAGAGATTCATCTCAGATCATTCTACACACCACTAGCGAGATCTATGGTTCCTCACCTAACCCTTCAGCTCCCACCTCTGCAGCCACCGTGGCGCCCCTTGTACAACCCTAGCTGAGATGTCTCCGATATCCAGCCGGCACACTAAGCAATACATTTCAGCAGCAGGAGTAGAGTATTGTGTGTCGCCATTCTGATCTACCACTCGTAGACCCCCGATAGTTACTATCGGATCAGAATGCTGACATTATGTTCTCGACGCGCACGACACGGCTACACAAATAGGTGGAGGAAACTGCGATGATGTCATCGATTGACAACTTCAGTCGAAGTCCCTTTTTTAAGTGCGTCGTGCCATAAGTCGGTTTCGCAGCCTCATCAACCTCGTGGAAGAGAGAGGGGTTTAATTTGCACTAAACGACACTAAAGCGTCATCATAGTTACTTTTAAAAAAAATACAGCCTCATGGCTGGGAGCGTGAGGGGAAGAGAGGGGTTTAATTTACATGTCACATGTTTGCTCATAAACTATAAGTCTTGTGGCCACTTTAAAATTAAAACATTCTTAGACTACACATATCACATGAGCTGTATGACTAATGATGCGTTTATCTCTTGTAAATCAATCATAAATCTGAAGTATATTGCTAGTAGGTAAACTCAGTGCAGAGAAATACTTTAGTCAAAAAGACATAAATCTTACCCAAAAATCCAGAGTGAGACTGCAAGAATCATTGTAGCAACCATGACCCATTCATTTTTTGTCACTGGGCCCATTTTCTTTAGTTTTTGAGCAGCTAATGCAGGGGCTTCAGGAGTGTCCTTTATTTCTGGAGGGAATATTTTGTATAGCAAATAAGGTGTTGCTAAAAGCGAAATGATGGCAGGCAAACTTGCAACCTTGAACCATGATATCCACGGGCTTGCAATTTTGACACCAGCCTCCTCCGCTAACTTCAAACACAAGAGATTCTGCGCAGCAGCGGTCAGAAAGAGAGCACTGGAGTTGCCAGATGCCTGTCAAGCAGCAGAAACCAACACGACACTGTTATTGGTAGTTTTAAAATTCAAGCTAAACGGTTAAGAAGTGAAACAGAGATAAATTATACATGCAACCACTCTAGAAGCAACACATCAGAAATTCTGGGAGTATATCACAGAGAAACGGCACCAGAACTTCCAAACTTAAAGAAGGATTGTTGGTTGCCCATGGTTTACTTTGAAACTCAGATTTCTCCACCAAAACATCGACATACTAAAGCATATCTTATCCTTCCATATTATCATTATTTTAATGATTTAGTCTCAGTATTCCACTATGCATAGGATCGCACCAGATCCTCTACGCACATACCCAGAAACAGCTCCAGATCACACAAAGAGCAGCGGACATTACAAAACCACACTTCAAGACCTTCATTATTAAAGGGAAGCTTAGGTAGCAAAGGTATAGGCCCTTCCCTATTATGAGGAAGATCAATGATAATGCTTATGTGATAGATCTTCCAGGCGAGATGGGCATACAATGTTGCGGACTTGACTCTCTTACCACCCAGAAGAAGCGCTATATGAAGATAACTCAAGGTCGAGTTACAAACAACCAGGGGAGAATGATGAGGAACAATAGAGGAAAATAAAAGAAGAAGAAGAAGAGAGCAAACTTCTAGATACTTCTCAACAACAACAACAAAGCCTTTAGTCCCAAACAAGTTGGGGTAGGCTAGAGCTGAAACTCATAAGATCTCGCAACCAACTCATAATTCTAGCACATGGATAGCTAGCTTCCACGCACATCTGTCCCCTCCAGTATTTTCTTTTCTTAACCTAGCTACTGTTTTCTAGAGTCTTCTAGATATAAATGGAATATTGTATCTTAAGTGATGTTTTCTAGAATGTTCTAGCTACAAGTAGAATTTGGGATGTGAAGACTTCCCAAAGTCCTATAAATAGAGGTCCTCATCTCTAACTTGTGACAAGGCTATGTACCCCCCACTACCTATAATAGAACTTGGTATTCTTATCTAAGATCTTGGAGTAGATCTTGTGCTCAAGGAGTTTTGGACTAAACTCCTGCTGCCACATTGGCCTATTTGGCCTCTAGAGCGATATCTAAGGAGCACATTGAAGTAGTTCCTTCAACACTTGTGTTGCACACTGTGTAGGAGCAACCAGCAAGGTGGAGTTGTTCCTCCACAACCTTGTGCTGCTTCAATTTCCCCCCTTCTCTTTTCTTTTTCCACATACCCAACAACACGCTTATACAAAACACTCGCAGACTTTTTCAGCACCAGTGCCAGTTTATTAATTTGATGGTGTCGTCTACTCAGATGAGCTCTACAGCGCAACCTTGTGTATAAACATCAAATATCTAAAATTGCATCCTTAGTGATGGACTTTTAGACTGAATATCCAATATAATACTCCAAACTTGATGTTGAACTACCATGCCCAATGCAAATCTAAGCAGCTTTCTTGCGCA
Organism: Triticum urartu; assembly: GCF_003073215.2. Taxonomy (NCBI): domain Eukaryota; kingdom Viridiplantae; phylum Streptophyta; class Magnoliopsida; order Poales; family Poaceae; genus Triticum; species Triticum urartu. Next base: position 422,497,835 of record NC_053028.1, read on the forward strand.
GTCTGAAGAATCTACTACTGACATAGCCCTAATTATTGAAAAGTAGATAAAACCAGACGATAATATTCTTCTCTGCTTTGTTGAGAGGGGCCGAGCCCCTTTATATTGTTGTAAATAAAAATATCAGCTATCAATCAGAAGGTTCCTGGTTCTCCATGTTGTATAAGCCAGAGCACCAAGAAATATTGAAGATCAAAGACATGAAAAGAAAGGTCAAATGCCAAGTCAAATGGCAACCTAATGATAAAGAGACCCAAGAAAGTATGAAGCCCATTAACCCCACTCATGCACATCCCTCATGGACCAAAGAAGATTGAAATAACCTTCCTCTTCTTTTTGTTTGTAGGGGCATTTAGTTTTTTCTACAATAGACTCTTTTGCCCATGCTTTCCCTCCCCACCAGGGGTAGTGGTGGTCATTTGTACAAGGCCTTGAGCCTATAAAAGGCACCACATGGATCATTTGTAACCTATCTCTCATTTGGAATAAGAGAGCTCTCACAACAGGCAAGACCTTGGCTTCCTTTTGAGACGACCGCTTAGGCAATCGGGCCAAGTGAATTTCCCTCCGAGCCCAGGCTCGGAACGGAAACATCACGTAGAAAGCTTACCACGTGTCGAGGATTCAGCCTACAACACGGGGCCGGGTATCGTAACGGTACTCGGGGGTCCACCCCTCAACGAGATTAAGCTTCACTCGATCAGGAGGCATGGACAAACCCAAAAGAAAACACCTCTCTCCAGTATACGTCGACCGGTTGCATAACCAATGTGTATGCCCGTTTTTAAGGTTGATGAATGCGATGCTTGCTAGCATTGTGCCACGTCGACTCGATCAACGACAAATATCTACCAAGACTATTCAAACTTCAGATCGAATATATAGCAGACAAGACTTGATCGACAAAAAAACACCTTATGTGGTTTTTCATTAAGCAACATATATAGTACATAAGACTTGATCAACAAGCTGGTAAATCTATTCAAACTCTAATACGATCTCTAAACTAACTAGACTCTTTCTAACAAACTTGCTTAATCAATCAGGACTCTGGTTAAGGGATAAGAGCAAGACTCCATGTTTGATGGGCTGGTCCACTTATCATCTCTCCCTTTCTTCAAGGAACCTTGGGTACTACTAGTTGTGGAGCTATCTTGGTCGTAGTCATCAGCCTCGATGAAGAAGAGCCACGCACAATGATGACCACCGAACATAAATCTCGTTGTGCTACCAACTCAGTTGGGGTGAGGCACCAAACTTGCCATGGCAGCGTTCACTGGAGTGGTCGACGATGTTGTGCAAAGGCCCAACGACGACGTTCTACCAACTCAATTGGGGTGAGGCGCCAAACTTGCCATGGCGGCATTCACTGGAGTGGTCGACGATAGAACAAGTGCTAGTGGTGCTGGAAGTGGCGGTATTGGAGTTGCGTTGATCATGGGAGGGTCGGAGGGGCCGCTCAGAAGGCTAGTGTAGTAATGTTGCGAGGAAATGCCACTGCTCATAGGCCTTGGTGAAGGAAATGGCGGTGTGGACGTCAGATGGTCGTTGAAGCTCGATGTCAAAGCGAAGACCATTAGGCAAGCCTACTTTGTACTAGTACTGTTGTTGGGACGGTGTTAATGGCTCATTGTTGCAGCACTTGAGCGCTAGAAACCTGTTGGTGTAGTCAACGACCAAGGAAGTGAATGGGAAACGTGCCAACTCACCCAAGGGATTTGCTCGACGTGATGGCCCAAACTGAATGTGGCAAGCCTCCTTGAACTGTTCCCATGGCCAACTGTCGAAATTGTGCTCGAGTTGTAAGTACCAAAACTGGGCATCATTAGTTCATGTGTTGTCCATGAAAAAACTGCTCAGACCTATTGAGGCAACCAAGAGGATCAAGCAAGACAGCATATGTTGGGAAGTCGAGCTTGTGGAAGCGGAGCATGCCGGAACCTAAACCAAAGCCAAGGTAATGGTTAGGCAGGGGCGAGGGAGGTGATGGGCAGGGTGGATCCATAGATGGGTTGTGGAAGGGGGCACGGCCATACTGGTGTAAGGAATCAGTTGGTGGCTGGAGGCGTGAAGGCGGTCAAGGCGGCAGAGATCTGCGCCTGGTGATGGTAGAGCTGTTGTTAGTAGGTGGGCGACAAAATTGGGGCGGGATTGGGGGTAGGATTTGAGTTGTAAGGTGAGGGTGCGAAGTGGCCCAAATTGATGTTAGGAGGCAGCTGGTGAGTAAGGAGATGGCTGGAGGTGGTAAAAGGGGAATGGTTGCTGGTGGTGGTTAGCAGGAGTTAGCACAGGGTTGTGTTGCGACAGCAAGCAGCCGGTTGATGGCAGGAAAGCGAGGGGTGGTTGGGGTGGGCAATCGATGATTCCCCGCTCGAGAAGGGTTGGCGAGGGGGGCACTAGGGGCACATTGTCGCCGGGGAGGAGGGCCTGGGACAGGGAGGTGGTGTAATGGATGGCCGCTGCAGCCGTGGGATCTAGTGCCACGGGCAAGGCAGCAGCCATTGCTCGAGGGCCGTCACTAGCCCGGCAAGGAGCGTCTGGTCCTCTGCTCGTTGGCGCGTGAAGGCCTCCAATTGCTTCATGATGCTCTTCATCTGCTCCACAGCCTCGATCTCGATTTCTTTGCCCACCATCGTAGATGGCTCAAGTACCAAACTGGAATAATCTACTGATGACATAACCCTAATTATTGAAAAGTAGATGAAAGTAACAACACTATTTCTCTTTGCTTGCTTTATTTACAGGGTCGGCCCTTTTATACAGTAGACAAGAGTTGACCGACAAGCCGGTAAGTATATTCAAAGGGAAATGTTCTAAAACAGCCGGATGATTTTGGGCTTCGTAAGCCGCGTCGTGCGCCGTGTGATCGCACGCCATCGTGTGGCGTGGAGCCTCTGGCCTTCGCGTGAACACCTATCGTGACGCGTTTAACAGGTTCTTTTTACTTTTACTTTCACTTTCACACATAGTGCTTAGCACGTCCCCACATATTTACGTGACGCTACCAACAATTTCAAGAGGAAGTACATAGCCAGCACTAAACAAGGATTTCAGAATGCCATATATTTGACGTTGATTGTAGGTCTTTGTTGGATTTTGGTACTAGCAAGCACATGGAGTCATGATTTGCTTAGATATAGCAATGCTTAGAGTAGCGTTCCTGCCACCGTCATGGCCGTCGAAACATATATACCACCGCAACATCATCGGAGCAGTCGGGCTGATGTCATAGCATCATTGAAACAGCCATCCTATCATCGAAGCACTGCTACGGCTGGGAAGCACGATGTTACAGCATCGTCGAAGCAATCGAACCATCGTCGGAGCATCATCGTGGTCATCAAAGCACGCCATCGCAGCATTGCCGCAATCGTTCAAAGAACGCCGTCATCGCGGTTCGCCGCAAGATAGTCGTTAGTGTTGGAAGCATGCCGTCACAACATCATCGAAACAGTCGGCGTGCCGTCGTGCATCGTTGCGACTACTGAAGCACTCGCCGCTGCCGTCAAAGCGTGTCAATGCAACATCATCGAAGTACCCGTGTTTACATCGTAGCATCACCGCGGCTGTTAAAGCACCCGCCGTGGTGGTCGAAGCACGCCATCACAACATCATTGAAGCAGACAACTTGTCGCCGTAGCATCACTGCTACCTTCAAAGCATGCGGTCGCAACACCGTTGAAGCAGATGGGCTGTCGTCGCAGCATCACCGCGGCCGCGCGCATCGTGCCATCGCCACAGCCGTCGAAGCATGACATCGCAACATCGTTGAAGTGGCCAGGTTTTCCTCACAGCACACCTTGTAGCATCACCGCCGCCGTCGAAGTAGTCGGGTTGTTATCGCAGAGATGACCGTCCAGCGTCGCGACACTGCTCGCACCCTCACACTACGCCCGCAACAGTCAGACAACCCGTTGCGACACTTCGCTCGCAACAGTCAGACAACCCGTTGCGACAATGTTGTCTCTGCTTGCAGCGCGTCTACCTTCGTATGCAGCAGCCACTCTGTCGATTGTCTATGAAGCAGCTGGTGTCGTTGCATGAGAATGGATGACTTGCTATTTTTTTATGAGCGCTGCTACATGGACGACCGTTTGTGCATGATTTTCAGACGACAGAGATCTACAACCGTTTCGGGAGCTAGTTGATGCAGCGGTGAGGAGAGGTGTTGATATCCTTTGCGTCCAAGAAACCAAATGGAGAGGACAGAAGGTGAAGGAGGTGGAGGATACCAGCTTCAAGCTGTGTACACGGGGACGGCTGCAAACAGAAATGGCGTAGGCATCTTGATCAACAAGAGCCTCAAGTATGGAGTGGTAGATGTCAAGAGACGTGGGGACCGAATTATCCTAGTCAAGCTGGTAGTTGAGGACTTGGTTCTCAATGTTATCAGCGCATATGCCCCGCAAGTAGGCCACAATGAGAACACCAAGAGGGAGTTCTGGGAAGGCCTGGAAGACATGGTTAGGAGTGTACAGATTGGTGAGAAGCTCTTCATAGGAGGAGACCTCAATGGCCACGTGGGTACATCTAACACAGGTTTTGAAGGGGCGCATGGGGGCTTTGGCTATGGCATCAGGAATCAAGAAGGAGAAGATGTCTTAAGCTTTGCTCTAGCCTACAACATGATTGTAGCTAACACCCTCTTTAGAAAGAGAGAATCACATCTGGTGACTTTTAGTAGTGGCCAACACTCTAGCCAGATTGATTTCATCCTCTCGAGAAGAGAGGATAGGCGTGCGTGCCTAGACTATAAGGTGATACCTGGAGAGTGTTGTACCCCAGCATAAGCTGGTGGTTGCTGACTTCCGCTTTCGGAATCGTGTCCAGCGGGATAAGCGTGCCAAAGTCGCTAGAACAAAGTAGTGGAAGCTCAAGGGGGAGGTAGCTCAGGCGTTCAAGGAGAGGGTCATTAAGGAGGGCCCTTGGGAAGAAGGAGGGGATGCGGACAATGTGTGGATGAAGATGGCGACTTGCATTCGTAAGGTGGCCTCGGAGGAGTTTGGAGTGTCCAGGGGGAGGAGAAGCGAAGATAAGGATACCTGGTGGTAGGATGATGATGTCCAGAAGGCGATTAAAGAGAAGAAAGATTGCTTCAGACGCCTATACCTGGATAGGAGTGCAGACAACATAGAGAAGTACAAGATGGCGAAGAAGGCTGCAAAGCGAGCTGTTGGTGAAGCAAGGGGTCGGGCATATGAGGACCTCTACCAACGGTTAGGCACGAAGGAAGGCGAAAGGGACATCTATAAGATGGCCAAGATCCGAGAGAGGAAGACGAGGGATATTGGCCAAGTCAAATGCATCAAGGACGGAGCAGGCCAACTCTTCTTGGTGAAGGACGAGGAGATTAAGCATAGATGGCGGGAGTACTTCGACAAGCTGTTCAATGGGGAGAATGGGAGTTCTACCATTGAACTGGACGACTCCTTTGATGAGACCAGCATGCGTTTTGTGCAGCGAATCCAGGAGTCTGAGATCAAGGAGGCTTTAACAAGGATGAGAGGAGGCAAGGCAATGGGCCCTGATTGTATCCCCATTGAGGTGTGGAAAGGTCTCGGGGACATAGCGATAGTATGGCTAACCAAGCTTTTCAACCTCATTTTTCGGGCAAACAAGATGCCAGAAGAATGGAGACGGAGTATATTAGTACCAATCTTCAAGGACAAGGGAGATGTTCAGAGTTGTACTAATTACCGTGGAATTAAGCTGATGAGCCAACAATGAAGCTATGGGAGAGAGTCATTGAGCACCGCTTAAGAAGAATGACAAGCGTGACCAAAAATCAGTTTGGTTTCATGCCTGGGAGGTCGACCATGGAAGCCATTTTCTTGGTACGACAACTTATGGAGAGATATAGGGAGCAGAAGGACTTGCATATGGTGTTCATTGACTTGGAGAAGGCCTATGATAAGATACCGCGGAATGTCATGTGGTGGGCCTTGGAGAAACACAAAGTCCCAGCAAAATACATTACCCTCATCAAGGACATGTACGATAATGTTGTGACAAGTGTTCGAACAAGTGATGTCGACACTGATGACTTCCCGATTATGATAGGACTGCATCAGGGGTCAGCTTTGAGCCCTTATCTTTTTGCATTGGTGATGGATGAGGTCACAAGGGATATACAAGGAGATATCCCATGGTGTATGCTCTTTGTGAATGATGTGGTGCTAGTTGACGATAGTCGGACGGGGGTAAATAGGAAGCTAGAGTTATGGAGACAAACCTTGGAATCAAAAGGGTCTAGGCTTAGTAGAACTAAAACCGAGTACATGATGTGCGGTTTCAGTACTACTAGGTGTGAGGAGGAGGTTAGCCATGGCCAGGTGGTACCCCAGAAGGACACCTTTCGGTATTTGGGGACAATGCTGCAGGAGGATGGGGGTATTGATGAAGATGTGAACCATCGATTCAAAGCCGGATGGATGAAGTGGCGCCAAGCTTCTGGCATTCTCTGTGACAAGAGAGTGCCACAAAAGCTAAAAGGCAAGTTCTACAGGACGGCGGTTCGACCTGCAATGTTGTATGGCGCTGAGTGTTGGCCGACTAAAAGGCGACATGTTCAACAGTTAGGTGTGGCGGAGATGCGTATGTTGAGATGGATGTGTGGCCACACGAGGAAGGATCGAGTCCGGAATGATGATATACTAGATAGAGTTGGGGTAGCACCAATTGAAGAGAAGCTTGTCCAACATCGTCTGAGATGGTTTGGGCATATTCAGCGCAGGCCTCCAGAAGCTCCAGTGCATAGCAGACAGCTAAAGCGTGCGGAGAATGTCAAGAAAGGGCGGGGTAGACCGAATTTGACATGGGAGGAGTCCGTTAAGAGAGACCTGAAGGATTGGAGTATCACCAAAGAGCTAGCTATGGACAGGGGTGCGTGGAAGCTTGCAATCCACATGCCAAGCCATGAGTTGGTTGCGAGATCTTATGGTTTTCATCTCTAGCCTACCCCAACTTGTTTGGGACTAAAGGCTTTGTTGTTGTTGTTGTAGAGATCTACAACCGTTTATCACGTATGTATTGCATGCAGCAGCCATCGATGGGAGCATCGTGCAAAAATCGTCTGTCAAACAATCGTGTGCATAGCAATTTCGTTTTTTTATTAGGCAATGGGTGACTTGCTACGGAACTGATATGAGATGACTTTGCTACTTAGCTGAACAAGAAGCTTCACTGTGTCATGTGTGCGTAGCTTTATGTGAAAGAAGTACCCGCGAGTCGCGACCCGCACCCTCCAAAAGAAATGAATCGAACAGGTTTGACGGGTGGATCGGATGGCTTATAATACGGGCTGGCAAGACGATCGAGTGGCTACCGACCCGGCTGATCCCACACACGGATCAGCCGGATGATTCCTAGCATCCGCCCTACTCAAACTCTAATACAATCTAAACTGATTGGACTATTTCCTAAGTCCTAACAAACTTGCTTAATCAACCAGGACTCTAATTAAGGAATAAGACTCCATCATTTGATGAGCTAGCCCACATAACAGAGTCAAATTCCAGTAATTATGAAGAACCCTTAATTAATAGTAAAAATATATAGACTCCATGACCACAACTATCTGTTGACCGTGTAAACCCATTCAAACAACACTAGTACAGCCTACATGTATCAAGTTCTGCCCCTGACACGGTGTTTAACGCAGGTAGCTAGCATACTAAAAAATGCCATGCAAACCAGATCTTGTGATACAAATGCCACATATTTTCCAATAGTTTCAGAGTGAAGGTGCTTTCAAGTATAAGAATGATCCAGAACGCATGCTTCTGGATGCAATGAGGAAGCAAACAGAACTCTTGATTAATAATAGCAAGACAGAAATTTTCGCACAAGAAATTATAATCTTAGGAGTATAATAATTATTACTAAGATCCATCCTACTTGCTTGTCAGCATATGGACAACCCATGTGACGCAATGAAGAACTCATTCTGAGCACCCCCATAAGCAATGTAGTATAGAGATAAAATGGTAATTATGTATTCTATCAGGATATGAGAAACAGAACGTGATCCTAGCTATGAGCGCATATCACGGACTCAGCGATCTCGGGAAAAATTGATGACCATCTGGGCAAAATGCACCTCCAAGATTACAATGATTCATCAGTAATATCTTAAATTCGTAAATAAAAAGCGCAGTCTTTTGGCATGTGCGTCAGTAAATTGTAGTGTACCTGCAGCTGAGACTGGACAAGGTAGGCACCCAGTTTCTTCGCTGATGGATCATTCGGCTTGCTGCCGGCCGATAGCGACAGCGACTTGACAATGGGAAGGAACACCCCTCCAGCCCTCGCCGTGGTGCTGGGCATGGCCGGCGCGATGCATGCCTCACTGATGGTGAGACCGTAGGATAGGCCCAGAGTGCTTCCACCCAACCACTTGACGAAGTAGGTAGCAACGCGGTCGCCGAGGCCGGTCTTGACGAACCCCCGTGCAAAGAAGAAGGAGATGACGATGAGCCAGATGACCTCGTTGGTGAACGCCCCGAACGCCGCGGTGAAGGGGAGCGTACCCGTGGCCACGGTAGCAGTGAGGCCGAGGAATGCCCACGCGCCGACGGGGAGCGGGCCGAGGACGAGCCCTGCGATGGTGGAAAGGAAGATGGAGAGGAGCTGCCACGCCTGCGGAGTCACCTCGGGGGGCCGCGGCGCCAGGAATCGCACTGCGAGGCCGACCGCGATGGAGGCGATGAGGGGGAGCAGCTTCGCGCCGGACGAGGCCGCGGCGGGGGCCGGCGCCGGTGCGGGCTCGGTGTTGGGGCTTGAAGCTTGGGTGGCGGACGCGGAGGCCAGGAGAGGATGGAGGTGGCGGCGAGGGGCGAGGGAGATGTGAGGGGAGATGGGGCGGCAGAGGGAGAGAGAACTAGTGGAGGGCTGCAGCTGGAGATGGCGGCGGCGTAGGTGGTTGTGAGGAGTGGGGAGGGGGAGAGCCGGGCGGTGGGACACCGCGAGGTGTAGGCGCTCCATTGGCACCCGGCTGTGCACGGCGGCGCGAGCGGCCGAGCGGAGGAACCGGGGGTCGGATACTGGTGACTGTGGCCTTCGGAGAGCTACGGGTGAGATTGGTCTATACGGGAAAGCATAATCCGTTAGGGTTCTGTATACAGTGTAGACACTGGCCCGTCGTGTCAGTGTCTTAGTGTGCATTTTGCGCTTTTTTGTTCTGATTTGTGGATGAGAGTTAGGAGGTGTTTGGTTCGTGCTTTTGTATCGTAACCTGATTACAGCGTTAACAGATACCGTCAAATCTTGTTTGTTTTCGTTGCTCCATAATCCCATAACATGGTATTAGATCCCAGCCTAGTACAAATCTGTTACCGGTCAAAATTATCCGTAACGAAAGCCGCTGCAGCCGTCTTCCTCCTCGCTATCTCCTCTGCGATGGTTAAAGCGTTGCTGCCGCCACCAGCCGTCTACGCCATCGCCGCAACCAGCCGCCGGCACCATCGCGTCCGACGCCGCAACCAGCTGCCGTCGTTGCGACCGCCGTCGGCGCTGCCGCTGTCGCCACCACAACCAGCCGCCGGCGCCATCGCGTCCGCTGCCTGCGCTGCCGCAACCAGCCGTCGTCGTTGCGACCGTCGCCGTCGTGTCCGCCGCCGGCGCTGCCGCTGCTGTCGTTGCTGTTAGCCTCGCTCTCGGGCCCTCGCCCCCAAGACAGGAACGATGTTGCCTTCTTCCTTGCCTCCATGCGCAGGTCCAAGGTATTCATTAACGTTACAGCGTAGGTAGCCAAACAAAGTTTGATTTTTGCCTATACCGTTTACGTTAACGCTGCAATCCGATTACGTTTGCGTTTGCGTTACCGATCTGCAACCAAACACTTCCTTAATTGCATACAATTACCACATTTGTGGCTGGGTTTTCATTGATTTTTTAGCATATCAGTACAAAGCTTAGGGTAGGCCGCAAAAATTAGACTAATTCTAGTTTGAACCTTTTTTTTGAAAGCCTAACTGGACAAATAGGGCCCGCTTGCAAGGATGACATGGCGGGGAGGCATGCCGACTACGCCCGCGAACCTTGTGTGGTGGACCGCGCCTGAGCCTTCTCTCTCGCTCATATCACGCGGCGGCACTAGTGACGAACGGAACAACGGTCAGCTCACCAGTCATGGTGCGGTCGCTCGGGCCGCATCCTCGCAGAGTGGCAGCACCTGAGACAACATCCTTCACCCACAGCGCGCGGGAGGAACGGCATCATCCAAGGCGAGGCTCTCCTCGGCCAGCAGCGACCCGACACCCGTCGACCCTCCAGTGTGCAGCCAACAACGGTGCGGCGATGCTCATAGGCGACACGTATATTGCCATGGCCATCGGCCGGTGCATGCTTGGCAAGACCCCCTCGGCCTGAGATACAACATGGGCCACCCCGCCACCAACGCACAACCGCCCATGCTTGCACTCGGCTTGGTCCTGGTCCATTTGACCATGTCCAAGTTCCTTGATTGAGACGGTGTGCGGCGCAGAACATCCTCCAGCACGCGACACAACGACGCGGCCCTCGGTTCATCTCTAGAAGATCAGGACCAGTGGTGGCTCTCTTCCTCGCGACGCGGAGATGCTCGCGATGATGTCTTATTGTGGAGGCGTTGGCGACGCCCTCGGGCTCCAACGCGATTTAGACTCAAACCTTATACATGGTCCAACCAAGCCAAATTGGTTGGCCGAGCCGAGCTAGCGCTGCTGCTCCTCCTCGGTGCCGGTTCGTCAGACAGCTCAACCTCAGCTGACAGTGCAACTCGCTTCGCGGCGCTGCAACTCGCACAGCCAGCGCGAGGCGCATAGGCAGTCGAGCAAGCCAACAGTACACGATGACGAGCACCTTGCCAGAGAGTCTGTCGCATGCCCGGGGTCGCGCAGGATACACACCATCTGTTGGGGATATAACCCCGCGATATCACCCGCTCGTTTAGGGCCGGGTCATTCTTTTTAGCCCCCAAGTGCCATGTAGATGCTTGCAACTTCTTGGGACTAGAATATAGAAACTTTTCAGTCTTGAATCCCCAAGGGTGGGGTTATGCAACTTTGCCGGCTCGGGACTCAATATGTATCCATGTTGACTTTGCTGGTTTATGACAGGATATGTTGAACCTTGCGGAATCAAAGGCTGCCAGCTTTCAAGAGCAGCTCAAAACTGAGAAAAGGTTGCGCGAGAAGGCTGAGTCATCAGCTTCCTCATTGCAAAAAGCAGTGCTTGTTGATTCTGAAAACTTGAGCTCCTTGAAGACCTCTCATGAGGAGGAAAAAGCAGCGTTGTTGAAACACGTTGAGGAAGTAGAGGGCTAGCTTAAACCGGTTACTAAAGAGCTGAACTCATTGAAGCAGCATATCACTCAGACGACCACAACTACTTTGGTAAGCTAGCTTGTTCTGAACTAAGTTGATGATAACCCGCCTAACAATTTTTAGGCGGCATTTTTTGTAACCTTTGAATCTCGAAATTGTGTAGGTACAAGAAGTGGAAATCTCTGTTAGGCACCCCTGGTGAAGGTAAAGGCTGTATATACCTTCCTGGAGCAGCTATATGCAGGAGGCATGTTTACCATCATGGTTGTGAAGGGTGGTAAAGAGCCGCCACAATTTATAAAGGATGTGTTGAAACAACTATCAACCATCCCCAAACAAATTGAGGAGTGGAAGAAATCATCCGCCCGCACTGGTGCGATGATGTCACTTAGTCACGCCAAAGCTTTTTTGCCAGAGATGGAGACGGCTGAGATGCTTGGCGGCTTTCATGAATTCAATGTTGATGGCAGTCAGTTTTTTGCAATAGACTATGCCCGCTGCATGAAGGAAACGCGCGTCTTGGCGAGTCAACTAGTTCAAGATCTTGATTTGAACAAGTATCAGCCAACTTATAATGAGGAGAACGCACGAGTTAAGCCGCCAACCATTGAACCTTTTAACCTGACTCCTGCACGGCGTAAGCATATCTTCGCTCCTGATGTCGATCCATCAATTATCATGCAAGTCGATGCCATCTTCCAAGCATTAACAACTATCGACTGGGATCTGAACAACCTTCAGATCGGAGAAGAAGAAGAGCCGGTGCAGGATAAGCCAGAGGCTTCAAACACGGGAGATCGCCAAGAAGGTGTCAACCGGGAAAGAGACAACCCGGAGGGCACAAAGGCCGGCTTATAGGAGTAGATAACTCCTGAAAAAACTTTGTTAACATACTGAGCCCAAGCGTGGCTATGTAATAGGGTAGTAAAACTTTTGCATCATTTGTGGTGCCTTCGCGCACTTTTGATACTTTGAGCATAAAGATTTTGACTGGTGTGGGTTATGTTGACTGGCCCAGTCTCCTTTGAAAAATCTGTTTTGTTAAGTAATGATTTGGCGAGTCATATTTGTGTGAGTCGCCAATAACTAATTCTTGTCTGCCAACTGAACCATAAGTTATGATCAGAATAATCAAGTGCTTTATTGACCCGGCAAATCATGGTCGATATTTGTCTGTCCATGATCAGAAAGAAGACATTGTATTAATGACCTGGTGGCTCATGGCAATTATCAATCGCAATCAAAGAAGATAGTCCTGTAAAATGAACAAGTTTAATAAACATAGATAAATATAGATGTTAGGTCGCCTTTCGAGGCTCGAGTCTTGCTGCAATGAAGTTGGCTTGATAGCCTATGGTTTATCCTAGCTTTCTATAAGCCGACTCTCTCATGACTTAAGACGGTGTTTTAACCTTGACAAGTTCAGGGTCATAATACATTGACTGTCAAGAGTACGCCGGGTCATCTCGGCGGATGAGCATCAAGCAAACAGGCAGGTTTAACCATGATATATAATGGCATATGTCGGGCCAAGATGGATGTTAGTAGCTAAACTCGATGAGTTGGAAGCCCCCAATTGACCTATGATCAATAAATAAAGACTCATGTACAATATATGGGACAAAGGGACAGAGGCCCCGAGTTTCGGGGATGTCGGCGTTATTAACATTGATCATAAAAAATATATACACATAGGTATGTACAAAAGCTGGAGCCAGTGGCTCTAAGTGTAGTAAGGACGGAGATGAGCAATATTCCAAGGCATGTTGGTCTCCTCCTTAGATGTACGTGACTTCTTGTGTTCACGTATGTCAATCAAATAATATTACCCATTGTTGAGGTTCTTGCTGATGACAAAAGGCCCTTCCCATGGAGGTGAAAGCTTATGCATGCTAGTTTGATCTTGTATCAGTCGGAGCACTAAGTCGCCCTCCTGGAAAGTACGTTGTGATAGCAACGTAGGTATTGCTGATATATTGTTGATCTTGATGCTGCAAAGTCACGTTCTGATGAGGACATCCCAACCATGGGCAACACACCACCAATCATCAACGGTCCAATCACAAGAAGCCGCGCAATGCAAATACATGATCAGGTGAACTCTAACTTAAGTATATCATTTGACCTTGAAAACATGGTTGTGCCTTCACCTCCTTTGTTGTTGGTTGAACTCAGGTGCGATATCGAAGAAGGCCAAACACATTTCAGTCCGTGCAAAACAATGTTTTATGGCGAAGGAACAAAGTTAGGAATTCATGAAGAATGAGTTGTCTGCTGAAGAAACATTGTTCTGATTCTGACGAAACAATGTTTTGTATGAGTTTGCATATTCCAACTTGCGAAAGGTTCCCAGAACTCGAGTTTGCTACTGAAGGAAACATTGTTCGACTCCAGTGAACAATGTTTGGTCGGGAACTGCCAACCACCTCCAACGAGAGTATTCCAGAAGCTACCTCATTAAGTCTTGAAGCCATTTAGTCAAACAAAGTGGGTACCCTTTCACACCCAAGCTGGTTCCAGAAGCTAGTTCTCTTTCACACCTATCGAGGGGGGTTGTCCCGATTATAATTAGGCTAGCTCTTCCCTTTGTTGGGGACTTTTGCCATTTCTATCAAAGACCAAAGACATAGACTCCTCCTGAGATTGGAGAGCTCTTGTTACCCTTATTCTCGTGATTCCTTGAGAAATCGCTCCTAATTCGTGCTCCACGACCAGATCGTGTTGTGTGGGTTAGAGTTCGTGGTTTCCCTTGCGGATTGCACCTATCCTGTGCTCCACGACTTGAGCGTGGTTGTGTGGGGTAGTATTGCGGGTTGTGGATCGGTGAATGTTCGGATTGCAAGCTTCGGTGAGCCTCCTCCTCATCGGGTCATAATCTCTTATTTTCCATTTTCCGGCTGATTGCAGCTAGTTATCCCCATCCGTTTATCAATCCTATGCCGTGAAGGTCAGACCTCCCCTTGAACACCCTCTTCTCCAAAGACGGTGTCGCATCATCTGCTATCAGAGCAAGGTTTACACGGTAGGATATGTTCTTTGTTGCTAGATCTATCCTTTTTAGTTTGGTTTTCCCCGTCCTAGAGTCCAAAGCCAAAAAGCCACAAAAAAATCCAAGCCTTTGTTGTTGAGATCTAGTTGTTTGCTTTCCTCTTTGTGTTTGCACCAAGTTCTATCCAAAGTTGCTGATGTTTTTCTTTGAGTCTTGTTGTTGGATCTATTGTGCTACAAAAAAGAGCAAAAAAGAGTGAAAAGAGCAAAAAAAGAGAAGAGAAAGTGTTGAGCAAGTGTGCAATCATTTTCAGTTGGGTGAGAAATTTCAGAAGTTGTAGTGGCAAGTGTTGCAGCTCAAACGTGGTGCAAGGATCTACAATTTTTTTCTTGTTCATTTGGTTTGCATCGATTGGATCTCAGCACTAGCTCTCCCTTTTTACCCCACCCAAATCCACCTAGAAACCATCAGCTTCCTTCCTTTCATTCGCTTGTCCACTCCTGATTTGCTACTTCCGCATAGCCGCCAAGGAATCATTAGAATTTGGGTAAGCAAGAAGGTGAGCTGAGTGTTTTCCACATATATTTTTCTTTTGTCCACTTGTTTCCAAGATTTAACATGACAAGATCCAACCCGAGTGTACATGGACATCAACATGTGGAAGATGATCTCCCAAAAACTCACGCAACACTTGGTGATATGATTGAGGAGAGTATAGTTGCAGCTATGCGAAGGATGTTCGGTGGTCATCTTCCTATTGCGGTTAATGGGGATGAACATCAACACAGCCCCGCTGCCTCGTTGGCCGCCGACAACCGGCAACGTCAAGAACACAACGATCGCCATGTTGGTGGTGGACGAGTGGCAGGAGCTGCTGCCCGCGGCGCCCCTACTGTTGGTGCTGAACGGAGGCGTGGCGACTTTGCTGCCCCCGTGAGGGCTGGCTACATGGAGGAGAAGCTCGCAGGTGAGGCCATGACCCCGGCGGGTTTGCTGCTGCTCACTGGCGACGAGTGGCACATGATGGTGATGCCATCTTCCTTGAAGATCTCTCCGAGCATGGTGACGAAGATGAAGGCATGGGGGACTATGAACCCTACTCCCCGCCTCGCTGTGGTGCTATTTTTGGTCGCAATGGTCATCATTATGACTGTCGTGATCAGGATGATCGTGACAACCAAGCGAGAGTGAAGCTCCATGTGCCATCATTCATGGGAAAAGAGGATCCGGATGCATATAGTGAGTGGGAAGAGAAGTGTGATCAAATCTTTCATATACATGTTTTTTCTGAAGCCAAGAGAGTTGATCTTGCTGTTATGGAGTTATCTGGTTATGCTCTTACATGGTGGAATCAGGTGCAAGACGATCGGTTGATGTCAGGCAATAATCATATCCGCAGCTGGACTTTGATGAAGGAAGTCATGAGGCGCCGTTTTGTTCCATCATACTATGAGAGTCAATTGTACAAGCGGTTGCAGGGGCTCACTCAAGGTTCTCACACTGCTGAGGAGTACTATAAAGAGATGGAGGTGCTGCTAATTCGGACAAGAACCTGTGAAAGTGATGAGGTGAAGATGGCGAGATTTTTACATGGGCTGAATGATGAAACATCAGATTTTGTGGATATGTTTCCTTATGATACATTACAAGATGTGGTACATCAAGCTATAAGAGTTGAGAAGAAGAATATGCATAATGGTCATACTCGTGCCTTCCAAGGTCGCACCACCACACGCTCATGGCAGTGAGCACAACAGCCATATGGTTCTCAGTTTGAGGGTGCACCACCTAGACACCCACATGCCTCGATGGCTTCCTCACCTGCTATTCGCAATCAAGATAAGAGGTCATCAGGTACAGCTGGAGTATCCTCTGCTCCACCTCCAGAAAAGAGTTCTACACGCAGCAGCGACATTCAATGCCACAAGTGCAAAGGAAGAGGTCATATCTCTTCGGAATGTCCAAGCAAAAGAACTATGATCATCAATGAACGAGGTGAATGGGAGTCTTAAAGTGACCCTGAAGGTGGCAATGATGAAGTGGAAGAGGAGCAAGGTTGGGAAGTAGGAGGAACTATTTTATCTCATGAGGAACTTGATGGAGAAGCTTTGGTTGTATGTCGTTCACTTAACGCCCAGGTTGTGGAGGAGGACAAGGGGCAACGGCATAATCTTTTCCACACCTGTTGCCATGTCAACTCAAAGATATGTCGAGTGATTGTTGATAGTGGCAGCTGCAACAATATTGCAAGCACGGAGATGGTTGACAAGCTTCAATTGCAAAAAAACGTCACCCACACCTAGACCGCATGCAATGGTTGAATGATTGTGGCGCAATTAAGGTGATTAGCAGCGTGCGAATACCAATTTCTGTTGGGACATATCAAGATGATGTTGAGTGTGATGTGGTGCCAATGCACGCTTGTCACTTGCTTCTTGGACGACCGTGGTTGCATGACCATGATGTGCACATCAGCGGGCATGCGAATCGCTTATGTTTTGTCCATAAAGGAGAAAAGTTCACTTGGGTGCCCATGATACCCGAGGAAGTCTATCTTGATGAGATGAAAAGAAAAGGAAAGAAAAAGGGAGAGAGTGATCATACACAACGAGTGAGCCACCAACATAGTGAGGGAGTGTTTCCACAACCAAAAGCTCCACATCCAAATATGACCAAGCCCGGGGAAAAACAGGGATTAGTTATGACGGCTAGGAAAAGGGATATGCGGGAATTGAGAGAACCTAATACTCCATTCTTTGTACTCATGTACAAGGAAACTTTATTGGCTGCTAACGATTTACCCACAACTCTTCCTAGTGTTGCTTTTGATCTTTTGCAGGAGTATCAGGATGTGTTTTCCAAGGAGGTACCACCTGGTTTGCCACCGAAGCGGGGCATTGAGCACCAAATCAACTTGGTTTCGGGCGCCCCACTACCAAACCGACCACCTTACCGAGCAAACCCAGAGGAGACGAAGGAAATTCAGAGGCAAGTGGAAGATCTTCTTAACAGAGGGTATGTAAGGGAAAGTCTTTCTCCTTGTGTTGTTCCTATACTTCTAGTTCCAAAGAAAGATGGTACCATGCGCATGTGCACTGATTGTAGATCCATTAACAATATAACTGTGAGATATCGACACCCTATTCATAGGCTCGATGACATGCTTGATGAACTTTGTGGCTCCACCATATTTTCCAAAATTGATTTGCGTAGTGGTTACCACCAAATAAGAATGAAAGAGGGTGACAAATGGAAAACTGCATTTAAGACAAAATTTGGCTTGTATGAATGGTTGGTCATGCCTTTTGGATTAATGGATGCACCTAGTACTTTCATGAGATTGATAAATCATGTGCTTAGATCCTTCATTGGCAAGTTTGTAGTGGTTTACTTTGATGACATATTGATTTATAGCAAAACTTTGGAGGATCATGTTGGACATATAAAATGTGTGCTTGCTGTTCTACGGGAGGAAAAGTTGTATGCTAACGTGGAAAAGTGCACATTTTGCACAAACAAGGTTGTGTTTCTTGGCTTTGTTGTTTCAGCAAAAGGTGTGGAGGTCGATGAAGAGAAGATCAAGGCTATTAGTGAGTGGATGCCTCCACAAAATGTGAGCCAAGTACGTAGCTTCCTCGAACTTGCAGGTTTCCACCGCCGGTTCGTGAAGGATTTCAGCACCATTGTTGTACCCATGAATGAGTTACTGAAGAAAGACACTCCATTCCAATGGGGTGGTGCCCAGGACAAGTCCTTCCAAGAACTGAAGATGAGATTGACATCAGCCCCATTGCTTTCACTTCCTGATTTTGGTAAGACCACTAGTAGAAAAAGGGTCAAATGTTCAGCTCATTAGTGCCGGTTTGAATTTGAACCGGCACTAATGTGTCCATTAGTGCCGGTTCCAACGGCTAGCCGGGCCGCTCTCATTAGTACCGGTTCTTGCCAAACTTTTAGCACTGGTTCGTGCCACGAACCGGTACTAATGAGAGTGGTGGTAGGATGTTGTCAGTTTGGAGCCCCTCCAGCACCTTTAGTACCGGTTCGTGCCACGAACCGGTACTAAAGGTCGCCCTATATAAACCCTTCATCCACTCGAGCTCGCTTCTTTCCCCTTTCCCCTCTCCTTTGTTCTTCCCTTCCTCTCGAGCTCATCACAAATTTTGCCCAAATTTTGTCAAGATTTGAAGGCCCCCCATCCATTCAAATGATCACAAAGGTTAGCAACTTTGTCCTTTCATATCTCATTGCTAGATTATCTCTTGCAATGGTTTATATAGTGATTAATTTGTGGGTTTTAGTAATTTGGGAGGAATTATATGTGGTAGTATTTGATTTATATGCAATTTGAGGTCAAAATAACACTTAGTTTGCATATGTAGGTGTGGTTTACTTAGTGCCTTCTAAATCTCCGCCGTGACCACCATCGATCGCCCGCATCGTCCCGTTGCCGGCACCACCTTGTGGTGAGCCTCTTGTTCATGAATTTTTTATATAAAAAATTGATGTTTGTGTGATTTGGATATATAGTTACTCGTACAATTATCTTACCCGTACGTTGTTTGTTATACATAGTGCCATGGTTTTGATATCTGTCCTCGTCAGCCCTCGTCCTTGTTATGATTCGGATGTGGTATATTCTCTTTTGAAACTATTTGTTGCATTTCTTGTTTATGACAAATTATGCCCATCGAGTTGACATAGATATTTTTATGTAGGAGCTATGTGAACCGGAAATTCCAACCGACCCTATAGTCGGGAGGTTAAATTTACGTGAAAGAGAAAACGAGTATTTGAAAGAAAAATTGAAAATAATTGAGGGGGAGAAGATGGAATTGGAGTTGCATGTTGTCAATGTCGTCGATGATCACAAGATCAAGATGGAGAAAATGCGCTTGAAGATTAGAAAGATTAGAAAATATGCCATTGATAGTGAGGCTTGGTATCATTATGCTGTTGGATCAATTGTTACCTTAGTTGCGATCTTGATCGCATTTGTTGTTGCATTTTAATGCTTTAGCTAGAGAGTTATTTGTTTGTTGCATTTAAGTGTTGTATGAACTTTATGTATGAACTTGTATTAATTTGGTCTTTTCGGTGTTGTGTAATGAAGATGAGTCGACAATGGATGTACGATGACCGATGCTCTCCCGAGTTCATTAATGGCGTGCAAACTTTTCTGCTTGTGGCTGAGGCAAACAAGCGGGCGGATGGTTTTATGCCTTGTCCATGTGCTGGCTGTAAGAATGATCACAATTACTCTAAGTCAAGAACCATTCACATCCACCTGTTTGAGTCCGGTTTCATGCCCCACTATAATGTTTGGACCAAGCACGGAGAAAGAGGGTATGATGGAAGATAATGAAGAAGAAGAGGACGACGACAGCTATCCTGGCCATGGGTTCCCTGAATACGATGATACAACAATGGGGGAAGAAGCTGAGCCGGCAATGCGGGAAGAAGCTGAAGAAGAGGCATTATATGAGCCCGCTGATGATCTAGGTCGGGCCATTGCCAATGCAAAGAGAAACTGCGCAAGTGATTTGGAGAAGAAGAAGTTGCAGCACATGTTAGAGGATCATAAGAAATTGTTGTACCCGAATTGCGAAGCTGACAAGAAAAAGTTGGGCACCACACTGGAATTGCTGCAATGTGAGGTAGAGAATGGTGTATCTGACAAGGGATTTGGAAAGTTGCTGGTAACGATAAAGAATATGCTTCCAAAGGACAATGAATTGCCAGAGAGTACGTACGAAGCAAAGAAGGCTGTCTTCCCTTTAGGGTTAGAGGTGCAGAAGATACATGCATGCCCTAACGACTGCATCCTCTACCATAGTGAGTACGAGGATTTGAACACTTGCCTGGTATGCGGTGCATTGCGCTATAAGATCAGCTGCGATGACCCTGGTGATGTCGAGGGCGAGCGCCCCAAGAAGAAGATTCCTGCCAAGGTGATGTGGTATGCTCCTATAATACCACGGTTGAAACGTTTATTCCAAAACAAAGAGCATGCCAAGGCGATGCGATGGCACAGAGAAGACTGTAAGAAAGACGGAAAGTTGAGAGTACCCGCTGACGGGTCGCAATGGAGAAAAATTGAGAGAAAGTATAGGGAGGAGTTTGCAGGTGACGCAAGGAACGTATGGTTTGGTCTAAGTGCAGATGGCATTAATCCTTTTGGGGAGCAGAGCAGCAACCATAGCACCTGGCATGTGACTCTATCTTTGTATATCCTTCCTCCTTGGTTGTGCATGAAGCGGAAGTTCATTATGATGCCAATGCTCATCCAAGGCCCTAAGCAACCCGACAATGACATTGATGTGTACCTAAGGCCATTAGTTGAAGAACTCTTATAGCTGTGCAATGGAACAGGTGTACGTGCGTGGGATGAGTACATGGGGGAAGAATTTTACCTAAAGGCGTTGCTATTCATGACCATCAATGAGTGGCCTGCTCTCAGTAACCTTTCAGGACAGAAAAACAAGGGATACCGCGCATGCACGCACTGCTTGGATGATACCGACAGTATATATTTGGGTAATTGTAGGAAGAATGTGTACCTGGGACATCGTCAATTTCTTCCAAGCAGGCATCCCGTAAGAAAGAAAGGCAAGCATTTCAAAGGTGAGGCGGATCACCGGACGAAGCATCGTCACCGTACTAGTGCTGATGTACATGATATGGTCAAGGATTTGAAGGTAGTCTTTGGAAAGGGTCCTGGCGGACAACCTGTTCCGAACGACGCTGACGGACGCGCACCCATGTGGAAGAAGAAATCTATATTTTGGGACCTGCCCTATTGGAATGACCTAGAGGTCCGCTCCGCACTCGAGTGATGCACGTGACGAAGAATCTTTGCGTGACCCTGCTTGGCTTCTTGGGCGTGTATGGGAAGACAAAAGATACTCCCGAGGCACGGGAGGACCAGCAACGTATGCACGGAAAATACAACATATATCAGGGTCATGCCAGCTACGCTCTTACCAAAGAAGAGAAGGAAATCTTCTTTGAATGCCTGCTCAGTATTAAGGTACCGTCTGGCTTCTCGTCGAATATAAACAGAATAATAAATATGGTAGAGAAAAAGTTCCAGAACCTAAAGTCTCATGACTGCCACGTGATTATGACGCAACTACTTCCGGTTGCATTGAGGGGGCTTCTACCGGAAAATGTTCGATCAGCCATTGTGAAGCTATGTGCATTTCTCAATGCAATCTCTCAGAAGGTAATCGATCCAGAAATCATACCAAGGTTAGAGAATGATTTGGTGCAATGTCTTGTCAGTTTTGAGTTGGTGTTCCCATCATCCTTCTTCAACATCACGACACATGTCCTAGTTCACCTATGCGAAGAGATTAACGTTTTGGGTCCTGTATTTCTACATAATATGTTCCCCTTTCAGAGGTTCATGGGAGTCTTAAGGAAATATGTTCATAACTGTGCTAGGCCAGAAGGAAGCATCTCCAAGGGCCATGAAAATGAGGAGGTCATTGAGTTTTGTATTGACTTTATTCCTGACCTTAAGCCGATTGGTGTTCCTGAATCGCGGCATAAGGGCAGACTGGACGGAAAAGGCACGCTAGGAGGGAATCAAATAATATGTATGGACAGACATTCTCTCACTGAAGCACACTACATAGTTCTACAGAATTCCGCCTTGGTGGCTCCGTATATGGACGAACACAAGAATTTTCTACGCTCCAAACACCCGGAGCGGTCTGATGACTGGATTACACGTGAACAAACGAGGACTTTCGCCGGCTGGTTGCAGACACGTGCCATGCATGACGCCTCTATTGAAGATGACATGTACTTGCTGTCCCAGTTACCATCTTCGAATATAATGACTTTCAAAGGGTACGAGATAAATGGGAATACATTTTACACGATTGCCCAAGATAAGAAGAGCACCAACCAAAACAGTGGTGTCCGCTTTGATGCAGCAACCAAGACAGGAAAGTAAACGTATTATGGTTACATAGAGGACATATGGGAACTTGACTATGGACTTGGTTTGAAGGTCCCTTTGTTTCGGTGCAAGTGGGTCAATATGACACGAGGCGGGGTAAAGGAAGACCCGCAGTACGGAATGACAACAGTGGATCTCAACAATCTTGCGTATGCAGACAAACCATTCATCCTAGCCAATGATGTGGCACAAGTTTTCTATGTGAAGGACATATCTACCAAGCCGAGAAAAAGAAAAGATAAGGAAGCGAATGCATCATACGATGAGCCAAAGTGCCACATAGTTCTTTTTGGGAAGAGAAACATCGTCGGAGTGGATGACAAGACAGACATGTCAGAAGATTATGAAAAGTTTGATGAAATTGCTCCATTCACAGTGAATATTGATCCGAGCATCTAGTTAAATGATGAAGATTTTCCATGGTTACGGCACAAAGGGACGCACGCGAAGAAAAAGTTTCACACCCAAAGATCTGGGATGTGATCGGCTTCACTATCATCACTTTCTTCCGTGTTTCACACATAGGAGGGAATCTCTGTAATAGTTAGGGTAGTTATGTGTTTTGGCATTTGAAACGCTTTATTTGCAAACAAATTCTTTCATGCATTTACTGATTTTTTCCAGCTAAATGACCCTGAAATTGAAAACACTTCAAATAAACTCCGAAAAGGTTGAAAGTTGGCATGGTATCATAAATTCACCCACATAGCATGTGCAAAAAAGTAGAGAGGATTACGACAAAAACTGGATGCACTTCGTGTACAAAATGGACAATCTCTTTCGAAGTATCAGAGTTTCGGACGAAAACTCATCTGTTATAAAGGCATTTCATTTTTTAAATAACCTAAGCATTACCAAATTGAATATAATGATAAAACACACTAATATTAAACATAAGAAAAAAGAATCACTGAAAAATCTATTTTTAAAGTTAAGTTATTCACAAACTAGTGATTCACACAAATTTCAAATAATTCAAAATTTAAACTATTCAAATTTGAAAACTACCGGCACTAACAGAAAGTTTGTAATTCTTGTACCTAAAGAAAAAATATTCACAAAGAAACTCTAAATACAACAAAAAACAACTCAGAAATAAATAAAAGAAAATAAATAAAGCAAATAAAAAAAAATAAAAAAAATAAAAAAAAATAAAAAAGCTCGCCTACTGGGCCACAACGGCCTGCATACGACTAGAAACCCAACCTGTTGTTGGGCCAGGATGCAGGCCCGTAAGGCCCAGTTGGCCCACAGGGCAGCACAGAACAGGTAGGCCCAGAAGGTCTGCTTTGGAGAGGAGCTCGAAGGAGCAGCCGCGGCTGGGTTTATAAACCAGTGCGGCTGCCCTTCGCTAACCGAGGTGGGACTAAACTTTGCACCCCACGCCTGGCAGCACACCCCTTTAGTACCGGGTCGTGGCTCCAACCGGTAATAAAGGGGGGGGTCTTTAGTACTGGTTGGGGCCACCACCCGGTACTAAAGGCCAGCCCTGCCCGCCGCTTGGCCTGGCCAAAACAGGCATTTAGTACCGGTTGGTGGCTCCAACCGGTACTAAAGGTGCCTCCTATATAAGAAAACACTTAAAAAATTTCAGTTCCTCATCTCCCACTTCTCTCTGCCGCCGCCCCGTCCTACACCGTCGCCGTCCCCGTCCCGCGCCGTCGCTACCCCCGTCGCGCCGTCCCGCGTTGTCGCCGTCCCCGTCGTGCCGCACCCCGTCCCGCGTTGTCGCCGTCCCCGTCGTGCCGCACCCCGTCCCGCGCTGTTGACGTCCCCGTCGCGCCACCGCCCCGTCCCGCGTTGTCGCCGTCCCCGTCGTCGTCGTTGTCGCCGTCCCCGTTGCCGTCACCATCGCCGTCGCGTCGCCGCCCCGTCCCACGCCGTCGCCGTCCCCGTCGCCTCGACCTCGCCCATGCGCGCTGTGAGCCCCTCCCCCGGCCTCTCCTCCCTCCAATCTACCGCGCCGCCATCGGCGCCGGCCGCGCGCGCACACACGCACACACATTACACGCGCGCACGCGCGCGCGCGCGCACACACACACACACACTACACGCGCGCGCGCACACACAATTTTTCTGTTAATGTCAAAGGTTTTTTCTATTTTTATACAAATGTTATAAATTTTAGTATATAGAAATGTTAGCAATTTTAGAAATGTTAGTTTTAGCTAGATGAATTAGATTAATTTCAAATTGTTAGACGATGATCGATGTTTTTCTACTTTCTTATAATTTTAGTTATAGAAATTTAGAATTTGAATATAAGACACAATCCAATAATTTAAAAAATGTTACATTTTCATATAGTATTTGTTTTCGACGATGCCCGGCCTGCATCCTCGCCGTCGACCCCTTCGCGATGACACCCTGCTTCAGAGGACCCATGTCCGGGACTGGGCTTCGTCGGGCTGGCACTGGGAGGTGCTACCTTCAAGGGCACGCCGCTTGTTGAGGAACCCGACCCCGGGTCCCGTCATCGACCCTGATCTCGTTTGGTGGCGTTCGCGTGGGCCACATTCGGTGCAGAGGGAGCTGGCCCCGCCGGAGGTGGCACGTCACCGTGTCAGGGAGGAGGACGAGCACGTCCGTCGCTACATGGCTGCTATGGACGTCAGGTTCTCCAATACCTGGCAGGTTCTTTGGGAAGATGACCGGAGATATGATCCTGTGATGGTTCCTTCTCTTTGGGTGTCCACCGCCCGCCCTCAGGAACCGCGAGTGGCCTAGGTTCTTCTGTACTATTCGATCTTTATTAGCTAGCTAGCTAGTGATGTATTCGATATATAATATTTGAGACGATGTATTCAAGATTATATATATTACTAGAGACGATGTATTCGAGATTATATATTATTCGAGACGATGTATTCAAGATTATATATTATTCGAGACGATGCATATTATGTACTATGATTCAGTTTTTCCTTATTGATTGCATCCATGCATTGTAGTTTGAATACTAAATTGTTTTATATTTCTTCTGGATTAGTTAAATAAAAGCTATGGTAGACAATACCGACAGAGGGGGAGAAGAGGCCCTATTCGAGATCATACGCAGCCCTCGCAGGCCAGATGATCTGAATGAAGAAGATGAAGGCTCTCAATATCTGAACAATACGGGGGAGGGTGATGATAAGATATTCGATCTCGATGACCGAATTGATGAAGTCATGAACTATGATTATGATTATGATGATGCAGACAATGTTGATCTTGAAATAACAAAGACCAGCAAGGTATATTTATATAAGCAAGCATCTGGTGATCATCACATGCTTTTTGATTTGAAGTTATATTAACGAATCGATCTTTCTTCTTTCAGCCGTCCGGATTGAGCAAACCTGCTTCTACAGGCATCAGGACAAAGCGAGGCCCGGGCAAAAAGTTGAAGGAGGGTGTAAAGTACAACATCGATGCCATCAAAGCTAATGGTGAACCAAGCACACCTAAGAACATTGCGAACAAGTTTATTCGTCAGTGCGGAGTTCTTGTGAAGGACCAACTCCCGATCTCCATTCAAGAATGGAAAGAGCCAAAAAATAAACGTCCAGATCTTACTTGGGTCGACGACAGAGCAAAAAAACGCTTTGGGAATCTCTCATGGAACATTTCACCCTAACAGATCATTTCACTTATGCAGATGTGCAGAAAGTCAAGGACGCTGCTCTTAGGAAGATGGCAATTGCATTCAACACCCACAAGAAAACTGTATGGGCCAACTAGGTCGAAGGAGGAAGGAAGACTCTAGAATTTAAGGGAACACTGGAGAAGCAAAGAGAACACTGGCCCGCTTTCGTGAATTTCAAGAAATCAGAATTATCTAAGGAACGGTCGAGAAAAAACAAGGCCAATGCCGCAAAAAAGACGTAGTTCCATAGGCTGGGGCCAGGTGGCTATGTGATGGCAATGCCTAAGTGGGATAAGTCTGAGCAAGAGATGCTAGATGCAGGGGTCACTCCAGTTACTAGGAGCTGCCCCTTAGGTGCAGAACTTGGTTCTATGCGCATGGGGGGCGTTGGACCCGAAGACAGGCCTGGTTTCGAAGAAGGCAAGTCTAAAAGGAGCCAAAGATAAGTTACTTCAAGCAATAGAAGATGCTCGAATGGGGCTGTTCATGCCCAACAGAGAGAACGACGAGCTTACGCGCGCCCTGGGAAATCCTGAACATCCGTGAAGAACACAAGGCAAGGGCGTTATTCCTTGGTATGAGGGATTTTTGGACTGGAATGACGACTACAGAAGTCATGCAAGAAGGAAGATGGAGGAGGAGAAGAAGAGGAAGCTGGAGGAGGAGCAGAGGAAGCAAGAAGCAGAACGCCTTCAAGGCCTAGAATCAGTGCATGCGGACTTGGCACCCAAATTCTAGCGGCAGCAGCAACAGATCGACTCACTTAGCCAGGAAAGGGGGTCTCAGCAGCGGCAACAGCTAGTGGATGATCCAGCATTGGATAGCACCGTCTCATCCATGCCGAGAAGTAGCATTGGTTCTGTTGGGGAACGTAGTAATTTCAAATAATTTCCTACGCACACACAAGATCATGGTGATGCATAGCAACGAGAGGGGAGAGTATGATCTACGTACCCTTGTAGATTGACAACGGAAGCGTTAACTTGGTTGATGTAGTCGTACGTCTTCACGGCCCGACCGATCAAGCACCGAAACTACGGCACCTCCGAGTTCTAGCACACGTTCAGCTCGATGATGATCCACGGACTCCGATCCAGCAAAGTGTCGGGGAAGAGTTCCGTCAGCACGACGGCGTGGTGACGATCTTGATGTACTACCGTCGCAGGGCTTAGCCTAAGCACCGCTACAATATTATCGAGGACTATGGTGGAAAGGGGCACCGCACACGGCTAAGAATATGATCACGTGGATCAACTTGTGTGTCTAGGGGTGCCCCTTGCCTCCGTATATAAAGGATCCAAGGGGGGGGGGTGCGGCCGGCCCTAGTAGGAGGCGCGCAGGAGGAGTCCTACTCCTACCGGGAGTAGGACTCCCCTCCCTTTCCTTGTCCAAGTAGGAGAGGGGGAAGGAGAGAAGGAAAAAGGGGGGGCGCCGCCCCTCCCTCCTTGTCCAATTCGGACTAGGGGGAGAGGGGGAGCGCGGCCTGCCCTGGCAGCCCCTCCTCTTCTCCACTTTAGGCCCATGAGGCCCATTAACCCCCCGGGGGGTTCCGGTAACCCCCCGGTGCTCCGATTTTATCCGAAACTTTCCCGGAACACTTCAGGTGTCCGAATATAGCCGTCCAATATATCAATCTTTATGTCTCGACCATTTCGAGACTCCTCGTCATGTCCGTGATCACATCCGGGACTCCGAACTAACTTCGGTACATCAAAACTCATAAACTCATAATATAACTGTCATCGAAACCTTAAGCGTGCGGACCCTACGGGTTCGAGAACAATGTAGACATGACCGAGACACGTCTCCGGTCAATAACTAATAGCGGAACCTGGATGCTCATATTGGCTCCTACATATTCTATGAAGATCTTTTTTTCGGTCAGACCACATAACAACATACGTTGTTCCCTTTGTCATCGGTATGTTACTTGTCCGAGATTCGATCGTCGGTATCCCATACCTAGTTCAATCTCGTTACCGACAAGTCTCTTTACTCGTTCCGTAATACATCATCTCACAACTAACTCATTAGTTGCAATGCTTGCAAGGCTTATGTGATGTGTATTACCGAGAGGGCCCAGAGATACCTCTCCGACAATCGGAGTGACAAATCCTAATCTCGAAATACGCCAACCCAACATGTACCTTTGGAGACACCTGTAGAGCTCCTTTATAATCACCCAGTTACGTTGTGACGTTTGGTAGCACACAAAGTGTTCCTCCGGCAAACGGGAGTTGCATAATCTCATAGTCATAGGAACATGTATAAGTCATGAAGAAAGCAATAGCAACATACTAAACGATCGGGTGCTAAGCTAATGGAATGGGTCATGTCAATCAGCTCATTCATCTAATGATGTGTTAATCAAATGACAACTCTTTGTCCATGGTTAGGAAACATAACCATCTTTGATTAACAAGCTAGTCTAGTAGAGGCATACTAGTGACACTCTGTTTGTCTATGTATTCACACATGTATTATGTTTCCGGTTAATACAATTCTAGCATGAATAATAAACTTTTATCATGATATATAAGGAAATAAATAATAACTTTATTATTGCCTCTAGGGCATATTTCCTCCAGTCTCCCACTTGCACTAGAGTCAATAATCTAGATTACACAATAATGATTCTAACACCCATGGAGCCTTGGTGCTGATCATGTTTTGCTCGTGGAAGAGGCTTTGTCAACGGGTCTGCTACATTCAGATCCGTATGTATCTTGCAAATCTCTATGTCTCCCACCTGGACTAGATCCCGGATGGAATTGAAGCGTCTCTTGATGTGCTTGGTTCTCTTGTGAAATCTGGATTCCTTTGCCAAGGCAATTGCACCAGTATTGTCACAAAAGATTTTCATTGGACCCGATGCACTAGGTATGACACCTAGATCGGATATGAACTCCTTCATCCAGACTCCTTCATTCACTGCTTCCGAAGCAGCTATGTATTCCGCTTCACA